>NW_027142169.1:0-300000 GCF_036365525.1 Heterodontus francisci | reverse complement strand
TCTCGCTCTCTCTGGAATTCTAATTCTAGTCCTTTCTGTTCTAGTTTTACCTTAGCTAACATTACTCTATCTGTTAGTAATTTTAACCCTGTTTGAGCCTTCAGCTTCAAGTGAAAAATGGTTGGCCACAAGTCTTGCGATGACGTATTCCCCAGCTTTTGGACGGAGTGCAATCCCTAACCTTCCGGCTACATTACTCAACTTTTCAGCAGACAGGGCGTTTAACCTATACCAAGTTACTTCACTCTGTATGTAACTCCTTTATTGGCAATATAACTCCTTTATTCAAAAAGGGAGGGAGACAGAAAGCAGGAAACTACAGGCCAGTTAGCTACACATTTGTCTTGGGGAAAAATTTAGAAGATATTATTAGGCATGGTATAGCCGGCACTCAGAACAAATCGAGGTAATCAGGCAGAATCAACATGGATTTATGAAAGTTAAATCATGTTTAATCAGTTTGTTGGATTTCTTTGATGGAGTTTCATGTGCTGTGGATCAAGGGGAACCGGTGGATGTACTGTACTTAGATTTCTATCAGGCATTTGATAAGATGCCACATCAAAGTTTATCACGGAAAACAAAAGCTCATGGTGTCGGGGGTAAAATATTGGTATGGAAAGAAGATTGACTAGCTAACAGGAAACCGAGTGTCAGCATAAATGGGTAATTTTCTGGTTGGCAAGATGAAACGAGTGGTGTACCACAGGGATCTTCAACTTTTTACAATTTATATAAATGGATTAGATGAAGGGACCGAATTGCTATATTTTCCCATGACACAAAGATATGTAGGAAACTAAGTTGTGAACAGGACATAGGGGACTGCAAAGGAATATAGATAGGTTAAGTGAGTGGGCAAAGACCTGGAAAATGGAGTATACTGCAGGAAAGTGTGAAATTGTCCACTTTGGCAGGAAGAATAAAAAAGAAGCCTGTTATCTAAATGGTGAGAGATTGCAGTGCTCTGAGATGCAGAGGGATCTGGGTGTCCAAGTGCATGAATCACAAAAGGCTAGTAAGCAGGTACAGCACGTAATTGGAAAACTAATAGAATGTTATTGTTTACTGCAAGAGAAATTGAATAACAAAGTATGGAGGTCATGCTTCAGTTTTACAGGGCATTGGTGAGACCACATCTGGAGTATTATGTACAGTATTGGTCTCCTTGTTAATGGAAGAATGTAAATGTATTGGGGGCAGTACAGAGAAGGCTTATTAGACTGATACCTGGAATCGGCGGGCCGTCTTATGTGGGAATATTGGACAGGCTGGGCTTGTATCCGCTGGACTTTAGAAGAGTAAGAGGCGGCTTGATTGAAACATATAGGACTTTGAGGCGTCTTGACGGGGTGGATGTGGAAAGGATGTTTCCCATTGTGGGAGAATCTAGAATTAGGGGTCACTATTTAAAAATAAGGGGGTCACCCATTTAACACACAGATGAGGAGATTTTTTTCATGTGAGGGTCGTGTGTTTTTGGAAATCTCTTCCTCAAAAGGCGCTGGAAGCAGAGTCTTTGAATATTTGTAAGGCAGAGGTAGATAGATTATTGATAAGCAAGGGGGTGAAAGGTTATCGGGGGCTGGCGGAAATGTGAAGTCGAGTTTACAATCAGATTAGTCATGACCTTATTGAATGGCAGAGCAGGCTTGAGGGGCCGAGTGGCCTGCTCGTGATCCTAATTCATCTGTTCATATTTTCATAAGCTGTGGCTTCGGATGGTACTGTCTCCGAATGTGAACTTTTTAGTGCTGTAGCAGCGAAAGCCACAATAAAACCTACATTGAAATCTTCATTTTTTTTCTGGGAATCAATTGTTTTTCCTACTTCTAATTTCTCGTTTGTCATTGGGTTACAATCAATTTCTGTTACAGCCATGTGAGGAGGGGTCCCAGATCCCCTCTTGTCCTATCTCTCATTTGACCACAATAGGGTTTATTCCTTTTTCGCATTGGACGTGCTGACCACCTCAGTGAGTATTTTACCTTATACCTTTATTATGCTCGTGTAAGAACCAGTCAGACAGGTTTTCTTGAGATTAAACAAGAGGTGAGTTTATTATACTTAACAATCTAAACTGGATCTGAATAAAATAATAAACATGTACGCTGCTCATTCACGGACACACTCACACGAGAATCACACACAAATAAATTCGAGTGAGAAATACATTGGTGTTGGATGAGAGTCCAAGATAAATAAAAAAATATATACAGTCTGTGAGGTTGGATAATTCTGTGGTCTGCGCCTTTGCCACCCTTACTTATGAGTTTCATGCCATCTGCAGGAGTTGAAATTGTTTATTTTTACATTTACGTCGATATGATGCATCTATCTACATGTTAGGAACAGCAATGATTCTAATACTGACCCCTGAGAAACATCACTGTATATTCTCCTCCCCCAGAATAAACAATGTCTGTTCACCACTTCTCTCTGCTTTCTGTCCCTGAGTCAATGTCATATCCACACTATCACTGTCACATTAATCCATGTCTTCCATTTTTCAGAACAAGTCTATGAAATGTCATTTGATCACAGGCCTTTTGAAAGTTCATATACATAACACGAAACACGCTGCCCTCATCAACACTCACAGTTATGTCATCAACTAACTTGATCAAGATTATCAGACATGATTGGTTATCAAGCTATCCATCCTGTTTGTCATTTATTATCAGATGTTTTTCCAAGAAAGATATATTTTTGAGCTGGGTTATGGCCTCTAGAAATTTCCAATCGCCGACATAAGACTGTTTGGTCAGAAGTTACAGGGTTTATCCAATCTCTTTTTTTTTAAACAGGGTGCATAATTTACAGTACTCCACTCCCCTGTCACTACTCCCATAGCCAAGGAGGAGTGAAAGCTTCTGGCCAGTGACTCTACCACTCCTTCCCTTAACAAACCTCATACATAACATCCAGTCTGGCTAAATGTTCTACTTTATTTTGGAACACTAAATGTTGGTTTGAAAGGGGTTAACTGAATCTGTTTGTTCAGTGTGTGTAATTAATGTCAGTCTCCATGCACCCTAATTGAGTCATTGGAGAGTTTTCCACTTCCATTAATAAGGGATTTCTTTCAATGTGTTATTCCAAGCCGGGTGCATCACCTCCAGACTAACAGCAGCTCCAGAGAGTGGGAAAGGATTGATCAGAATCTGAGAACAATAGATTGGAATGTTACCAAAATGGGCAGCAAGAGTTTATCCTATTGGTTTGGCGAAGTTACTGCAGATTATTATTGGAGAACATTAGAAATGCGAATCTATTATGCACTAAAGATGATTCAAACGATTTACTATCCCATCCTCGCTATTATTGGTGTCCCTGGTAAGTCTCTGGATCCAACTATTATATCTATAAACCATATGTCACTGACTTGTGCTCTTTGCATGTAAATCCTGGGAATACTGAAGCCTCTGTCTTCAGTCTCTCTCACAAAGTCTGCTCCCTATCCACTGTCTATATCGACCTCACTAGCCAATGTCTGAGGCTGAACCAGACAGTTTACAACCTCTATGTTCTATTTATACCTGAGGTGAGTTCATCGCTATGATCTCTCCATCACTTAACCTGCCTACTGCCACTTCTGTAATATCACCCATGTCCACTTCTGTCTCAAAACATCTCCTGCATAAGCCCTCATCCATGTTTTTGTTAAATCCACACTTGATTATTCCAATTCTGTCCTGGTCACCCTCCCAGTTATAAACCTCCATAAACCACAGACCATCCAGAACTCTGCTGCCTGTAAACTAATATACACCAAATCCCGATCACCCATCACCCCAAATCCTGTAACCCATCAACCCTGTGCTCACTGATCTACATTGGCTCCCGGTCTGGCAGCACCTTAATTTAAATATTCTCATTCTTGTGTTTGAATCCCTCCATGGCCTCACCCCTCCAATTAGTCCCATTTCCCTGTCCATATCCCATATTCTTGAAAATCTGATGCTTTCAACTCTTTTCCCAAGTCCCCATTGAAAGTGAGTTGCTTTTTCTCTCTATCTCCCCCGGCTGTGAATTTCATGCTGGTGCCAATGTTACAGAAACCTTGATCCATAAAATGATGCTATTTGCACAGCCGGCCACTTCTAGAGTGGCCAACACAGTGCCCCATGCTGGGCAGGGGACATGCCCGGGCGTTCTATGTATGTGCTGTTAGTGTAAGGAGGGTTCAAGGTGACGTCAGTGCACCAGCCCAACAGTATTGATGTCTGTCCTTGAAACTTGGTCTGTGGATGTCCACTGACAACCTGTGTTAGTCACTTGTTATTACAAAGGACCAGGCATCGAACTTACAGTTGAGGGGCTTTTGACTTGCTAATTCCATTGTAAAGTTAGTGGAGGTGCTTTGGATGTTTTTCTGGACGTTGTGTCGTGAGCTGCTGCAGACATTCAGGCAGGACAGAATACTTTGTGACCCAATTCTGGACGAGGTTTGGGGACTGTAGTTACAGTGTCTCTGGGTCTGTAACATGACCAACAAATGGAGCAGAGGCTGCAGAGAGAGGAATCTATGTCAAGAGGCAAGAGGAGGGGGCTCTGCCCTACCCACCACAGAAGCTTGCTCCTGCATGGCAGCAAGCATGGATCTCATGACCTCAGTCTGAGCTTCCATTGCAGCACTGAGACGTTGGCTGTCTGCCGTCTGTGCTGCAGTGGAAGCTGAGACAATGGTCACCAGATATTGTATCATGGCTGGGTCTGCTAGTGATGTCATGGAGTTAGTGACCACTTCCACAGGGGAAAGAATGGGCTTCAATCTCTGTGCAATGCCCTGTGCCATCTTGGAGCCGGACTCCTCCATGTTCCTTAACAGTGATAACAGACTGTCTGACAGGCCTGTCAATGGACAAAGTATCTCAGTGTACATGTCCATCAGCATTCTCCTGTATGCAGTTCCAGCAATGTTCATATCTGAGTCCTGTGTATTATAACTCGTTTGTGACCTCGCCCTCTGGTGAGCTGACACATGAACTATCCTTTCCCCCTGGCCTGGCTGCAGCTCACTCGTGCTCGGTGACTCACCACGTATAGATTCCGACTCTATACCACCCTCTAAGGTACACACAGTGTAAGTATTTGAACTGTTGGCTGTGAGTATTAGACCAAGTGATGGTGCTTCGCCATCAGTGCTGTGCTGCTGCTCTCTCTCTGTCTCCTGGAGCTGCTGTGACTGGAAAGCTGGTAGTTTTGGGTTATCATTGAAAAGTATAAAATTAGAAGGGGAAACTTGGGGTGAGGGATTGAGGGTGGGATGGAAAGCAGGAGGTCAATGGTCCCACCATCTGAAGCTTGTACATCATCCCAGACAGCAGGATGAGGGGGAGGTGGGAGTTAAGAAGGGACAGAAGGCAGGAACATAGCATCATCCTGAATACTGTCGGTGATGCCGGATGTTACGGGCACTGTCACAGCCGGTCCCATGATGTGAAGAACCATCTCCTCCCTCAGGCTCAGGTGATGAAGGTATGCCTGGCCCTCGCCGGAACACTGCTGCTCCCTGTGTTTATGGGCCGCCTTGTCCTGTAAGAGAGAGCGCAGAATGGCAGTGATTGTGTTTCACTGTGTTTGGGTGATTTGCCTACCATAGCTGAATAGCTGGAGGTATGTGAAGGCATTGAGAGGTGGGTGTGAGGCTGGCATCAGTGGAAGGTGTGTGAGGGTGAGGTAGAGTAAGTGAATGTTAGGTGTGAGTCCTGAGTGTTGGGGATTGCTGATGGGTGAGTGATGGGGGTGTGGTACATTGAGCAGTGTGACAGGTTGGTTGTGTTGGGGGTAGGAGATGCCATGTGGAGATGAATTCACCGACATTGATCACCCGTGTGAGCTCATTAAACTTCTTCTGGCTCTGCTGCCAGGTCCTCGGGGCCGGAACTCTTGCATTGACCTCCCAGGCCACCTGCTCCCATTCCCTTCAGAAAGTGTTACTTGAGGGCCTCGTCCCCACGCCATGAAAACATGGCCTCCCTCCTCCTGTCCCCCTCCATGACTAAGGCCTCCAGCACCACATCCGTGAACTGCAGATCCCTCTCTCTGTCCTAGTATTCCATTTACCTTGTTTCCAATTGCAGAATTCACAGTCAGCAGCAGCAGCACACGCAGCCTCCTGTGATTCAGTGCAGATTCCCTTTAAGAGGGACAGACTGCCTTTAAAAGCTGAATGCTGGCTGAAACACGAACCAGCCTCACGCACACTTCCCTCCCAGTTAATGTGCAGACAGACATCAGCGTGGGTCACCCTGGGCAGCAAGTAGAATTCATGGAAATGAGGAGAAAGCAGGAGCTTTGTGTGTCACCTGCCTCAACAAGAACGGGCACGGGCAAATCATGAATCACAAACCCTACGCACAGAAGGAGGATATTCAGCCCATTGTGTCAGTGCAGTCTCTTTGAAAGAGATATCTAATTAGTTCCTCTCTCCTCCTTTTGACCCACACTCCAGCTTTTTAAATTCCAATTCATGTATTTGCTGAATTCTCTTTTGAAATATATTATTGAATCTGCTTCCACCATGTTTTCAGGCAGTGAATCCCACATCCCAACAACTCGCTGTGTAAGAAAATTCTCCTCATTTCACCTCTGGTTCTTTTTCAATTACCTTCAATCTGTGCCTTCTTAATACTGAACATTCTGACACTGGAAACAGTTTCACATTAATTAACCTATCAAAACCCTTCATGATTTTGAATTCTATATTAAATCTCCCCTTACCCTTCACTGCTCCAAAGAGAACAATCCCAGCTTTTCCAATCTCTCCACGTAACTGAATTCCCAGATGCCTGGTACCATTCTAGTAAATCACTTCAGTATATTCACTAAGTCCTTGACATCCTTACCAAAGTGTGGTCATCAGAATTGGACACAATTCTCCAGCTGGGACCTAACCAATGATGGATGAAGATCAGCATTTCCTCCTGAGTTTTATTTCTCTGTGCCTCTCTCTCTAACACCAAGGACACTACATGTTACATTCAAAGATCTGTCTGTGTACACCCCAAGTCTCTCTAATCCTGCACCCACTTTATAATGGTACCATTGAGTTTATATTGTTTATCCTCATATTTCCTACCCAAATGTCTCACTTCACACTTCACTGTGTTAAATTACATCTGCCATGTTCCTGTACATTTCACCAGTCAGTCTCTGTCCTCCTGAAGTCTGTTACTATCCTTCAGACTGTTTATTAACATTTCTGAGTTTCCTGCCCTCTGAAAACTTTGACATTATCCTCTCTGTACACACGCCCATTGCATTAACAAATAGCAACAGTGATTCCAAGAGTAACCCTGCGGAACCCCACTGTGTACTTCCCTCCAGACTGATCAACAACCATTCTCTACTACTGTCTGCTTTCTGTCACTGACCTAATTTCCTGCACACTGACATTGAAAATAAAAAAGGACTTCCATTTATGTAACGCCTTCATGACCACTGCATGTCCCAAAGAGACTTACAACTAATGAGTACTTTTTACCGTTTGGACAGTCTTGTAATGTAGGAAAAGCACAGCCAATTTCCGCACAACAAGATCCCACAAGTGGCAGTGTGGTCATGATCAGATCTGTTTTTGTGATGTTAATTTGAGGGGTAAATGTTGACCAGGACACTGGGAATAATTACCCTGACATTCTAAATAATTCCATGGGATCTTTACATCCACCTGAGTGGGCAGACGGGGCCTGGCTGTACCTTATCTTTGATAAGGCGGCACCTCTGACAGTGCAACACTCCCTCAGTACTGCACTGCAGTGTCAGCCTTGATTCTTCTCATCAAGTCCTGCAGTGACACTTGATCCTAGAAGCTTGTGATTGAAAGGAGAGAGAGCTACAAACTGAGCCACTGCTGACATTGGTCCTTTCATCCCATGTGCTTCTAATTTGGTAACACGGCTGTTATGTGGTAATTTATCAAACAGCTGCTGAAAGGATAGGAATATTGGGAAAGTACAGGCAGGAACAATCATAAAAACATAGAATAGCACAACCCTGAATGATGTCATTCGGCCCATCAAGTCAGTGCTGAACCTTTCAAAGATCAATCCAGTTAGTCCCACTCCCTGACTCTTTCACTATATCCTAACATTTTTCCTGCTTCAAATATTTATCCAATTCCCTTTTGGGATCTATTATTGAATCTGTATCCATCAGCCTATCAGACAGTGCATCCCAAATCCAAACCACTCAGAAACAAAAATCCTCATATCTACTTCTTTTACCAATCGCATTAAATCTGTGTCTCTGGTTAGTGACCCCTTGGACATTGGAAACAGTTTCTCTTTATTTAATTTATCTAAACCCTTCCTAATGTTAAACAGCTCAATCGAATCTCCTCTGAAAGTTCTCTGCTCGAAGCAGAACAACCCCAGCTACATAACTGTAATCCCTCATACCTGCACAAATTCTCGTAAAATAGTTATTTACCCTCTCCGAAGGCTTCATATCCTTCCTAAAGTGTGTTTCCCAGTATTCGACACAAGACTTCAGGTGCAGCTGAACTAGTATTTTAAATATGTTTCACATGATGTCCTTGCTTTTGCTTTTTTTGCCTCTATTTATAAAACCTAGGATCCCATATATTTATTAACGGTTTGGCTACAAAGATTTGTGTACAAATACTCCAGGTGTCTCTGTTATTTCACCACCTTTATAGTTATACCATTTAACTTATATTGTCTCTCCTCATTCCTCCTTTCAAAATGTATTACCTCACACATCTGCAATGCCAATAAAATATTGAGAAGATTGAAGCCATTGCTTTCTGCCTCTGCTTCAAATATTTCCTAGCTACACACTCCATCCCTCTCCTTTGTAAATGTTTGAGACGAAAAGCCAAACTGTTCACACACTTGGTTACATAGTTAACCTTGAGATGCCTTGCGATGAGCTTCTGACCAAATATTCACACCATCAGTAAAATGGCTTATTTCCACCCGCAGTGGAGTTGCATTTCTGGTTAAAAAGGAAAGTTATAAAATAGTGAGGAAGGATATGAGAGCTGATGATGTGGAGTCTGCATGGGTAGAGCTGAGAAACACTAAGGGGCAAAAAACGTTAGTGGGGGTTTCTATAGATCCCCAAACTGTGGTGGTGATGTGGGAATGGTCTTAAACAGGAAATTAGAGAGGCATGCGATAAAGCAACATCTGTAATTATGGGTGACTTAAATCTGCATATAGATTGGTCAAATCAAATTTGTCACAATAACGTAGAGGAGGAATTACTGGAGTGTATACAAAAGTCTGAGTGAATCAGGCCTGTGTCGTCAGTACCTTGCTCTATGGCAGCGAGGCCTGGACAACGTATGTCAGCCAAGAGCGACGTCTCAATTCATTCCATCTTCGCTGCCTCCGGAGAATAGTTGGCATCAGGTGGTAGGACCGTTCTCCAACACAGAAGTCCTCGAGGCTGCCAACATCCCCAGCTTGTACACACGACTGAGTCAGTGGCGCTTGAGATGGCTTGGCCTTTTGAGCCGCATGGAAGATGCCAGGATCCCCAAAGACACATTGTACAGCGAGATCGCCACTGGTATCAGACCCACCGGCCGTCCATGTCTCCGCTATAAAGACGTCTGCAAATGCGACATGAAATCCTGTGACATTGATCACAAGTCGTGGGAGTCAGTTGCCAGCGATCGCCAGAGTTGGCGGGCAGCCATAAAGACAGGGCTAAAATGTGGCGAGTCGAGGAGACTGAGTAGTTGGCAGGAAAAAAGACAGAGGCGCAAGGGGAGAGCCAACTGTGCAACAGCCCCGACAAACAAATTTCTCTGCAGCACCTGTGGAAAAGCCTGTCACTCTAGAATTGACCTTTATAGCCACTCCAGGCGCTGCTTCACAAACCACTGACCACCTCCAGGTGCATATCCATTGTCTCTCGAGATAAGGAGGCCCAAAAGAATACGGGATGGTTTTCTGGACCAATATTTTGAGGAACCAACGAGAGAACAGGTCATCCCAGACTGGGTATTGTGTAAAGAAAGAGGAATAATTGGCAATCCAGTTGTGTGAAATCCCTTGAGGATGAGCGACCATAATATAATAGAATTTGTCATGAAGAAAGCAAACAGTGACATCAGAGGAGAGCTGCAAGCTGATTGGTTGGGTGAGGAGCAGCTATTAGTGCATGTAGATATCATTGAAAAAGTGAAAAGTTTATTTTTGTGGAAAAAGAACTCTGGTGATAAGGTGAGTACTACTGAAGTGTTTCTTTTTTTAATTCAGTGCAGTTTATTAAGAATCTTAGATTGAAGTGGGTAGAAAAAGGCCCCTCATGTAATTAGTATTTTTTATAATTAAGGGTGTAACTAATTAGTCTAAGGGTAGGTCATGACAGGAGAGTTCAGCCTTTGATCTGCTCCTCCTGCACTTTGTGGGAAATCAGGGATGCTTCCAGTGTCCCTAGTGAGCATGTGTGCAGGAAGTGGATCCATCTGCAACTACTGGCGACCCGCATTATGGAGATGGAGCTGCAGGTGAATTCACTGTGGAGCATCCATAATGCTGAGGAAGTCGTGGATAACATGTTTAGCGAGGTGGTCACACCGCAGATAATAGCTGCACAGGCAGAAAAGGGATGGGTGACCACCAGACAGAGTAGTAGGCACAGGCAGGTAGTGCAGGAGTCCTCTGTGGCCACCCCCTCTCAAACAGATAGACCGCTTGGGATACTGTTGGGGGGGATGACCTCCCAGGGGAAAGCAGCAACAGCCAGGCCCATGGGACCACAGAGGGCTCTGCCGCACAGCAGGGCAGGAAAAGTGGTGTAACAGCTATCGTGATAGGGAATTCTATCGTAAGGGGTGCAGGTAGGCGTTTCTGTGGCCGCAAAAGAGGCACCAGGATGGTATGTTGCCTCCCTGCTGCGAGGGTCAAGGATGTCTCGGAGTGGCCGCAGGAAATTCTGAAAGGAGAGAGTGAGCAGCCAGAGGTCGTGGTCCATATTGGTGTTAAGGACATAGACAGGAAGAGAGATAAGGTCCTGCAAAGTGAATATAGGGAGTTAGGCAGAAGGTTAAAAAGTAGAACCTCTAGGGGTGTTCTCAGGATTTGGCCTAACCATCAGCCTCAAGAAAATGAACATCATGGGACAGGATGTCAGAAATGCTCCATCCATCAATATCGGCGGCCACGCTCTGGAAGTGGTTCAAGAGTTCACCTACCTCGGCTCAACTGTCACCAGTTAACTGTCTCTAGATGCACAAATCAACAAGCGCACGGGAAAGGCTTCCACTGCTATGTCCAAACTGGCCAAGAGAGTGTGGCAAAATGGCGCACTGACACGGAACACAAATGTCCGAGTGTATCAAGCCTGTGTCCTCAGTACCTTGCTCTATGGCAGCGAGGCCTGGACAACGTTTGTGAGCCAAGAGCGACGTCTCAATTCATTCCATCTTCGCTGCCTCCGGAGAATACTTGGCATCAGGTGGCAGGACCGTATCTCCAACACAGAAGTCCTCGAGGCGGCCAACATCCCCAGCTTGTACACACTACTGACTCAGCGGCGCTTGAGATGGTTTGGCCTCGTGAGCCGCATGGAAGATGGCAGGATCCCCAAAGACACATTGTACAGCGAGCTCGCCACTGGTATCAGACCCACCGGCCGTCCATGTCTCCGTTATAAAGATGTCTGCAAATGCGACATGAAGTCCTGTGACATCGATCACAAGTCGTGGGAGTCAGTTGCCAGCGATCGCCAGAGCTGACGGGCAGCCATAAAGGAGGGGCTAAAGTGTGGCGAGTCGAAGAGACTTCACAGTTGGCAGGAAAAAAGGCAGAAGCGCAAGGGGAGAGCCAACTATGTAACAGCCCCGACAGACAAATTTTTCTGCAGCACCTGTGGGAGAGCCTGTCACTCTGGAATTGGCCTTTATAGCCACTCCAGGCGCTGCTGCACAAACCACTGACCACCTCCAGGCGCTTATCCATTGTCTCTCGAGGTCAGGAGGCCAAAGACAAAGAAGAAGAAGAATCTCAGGATTACTCCCTGTGCCACGTGCTAGTGAGGATAGGAATAGGAGGATTAGGCAAATGAAACTGTGGCTGAAGAGCTGGTGTAGGCGGGAGGGCTTCAGCTACTTGGATCATTGGGATCTCTTCTGGTGCAGAGGTGACCGGTTGAAGAGGGTCAGATTGCATCTAAACTGGAAGGGGACCAATATCCTTGCGGGGAGGTTTGTTAGTACTACTCGGGAGGGTTTAAACTAGTCTTGCAGAGAGGTGGGACTCAAAGTAGTAGTCTCTCCGATGAGATAGTTAAGGTAAATGTAGAGGTTAATGCAAGCAAGTCCAGTAGGCGGGCCTGGCAGTGGCCTGACAGGGAGCGTGGAAGTTCTGGTCGACTAAACTGCAAGTACTTTAATGCAAGAGGCCTTACAGGTAAGGCAGATGAACTCAGAGCATGGATCAGTACATGGGATTGTGATATTATAGCTATTACAGAAACGTGGTTGAGGGATAGGCAAGACTGGCAGCTCAATGTTACGGGGTACCGATGCTTCAGTTGGAGGGAAGAGAGGATGGGGAGTTGCACTATTGATTAGGGAGCACATCACGGCAGTAGTTAGAGAGGATATCCCGCGGGGAACGTCCAGTGAGGCCATCTGAGTGGATCTTAAATAAGCAAGGGGTGATCTCTTTGATGGGATTATACTATAGGCCCCCCAATAATCAGAGGGAATTGGAGGAGCATATATGCAGGGAAATCACAGATAAGTGTAGGAATTTTCGGGATGTAATAGTAAGTGATTTTAACTTTCCTAATATTGACTGGGACTGCCTTAGTGCTAAGGGATCAGATGGGCAAGAATTTGTTCAGTGTGTCCAGGATAGTTTTATGAAACAGTATATGGTCGAGAGAAAAGGCTACACTCGACCTCCTCTTTGGAAATGAGGATGGGCAGGTGGATGATGTGTTCGTGAGGGAGCACTTTGGGACCAGTGACCATAACTCTATTAGCTTCAAGATAGTTATGGAAGAGGATAAGACTGGTTCTCAGGTTGAAGTCCTAAATTGGAGGAAGGTTGATTTCGATGGCATCAGACAGGAACTCTCAGAAGCTGAATGGAAGGGACTGTTTACAGGTAAAGGGACGTCTGGCAAGTGGGAGGCTTTTAAAAGAGAGATAGGAAGAGTTATTTGCTGGCATATTCTTGTTAGATGGAAGGGCAAGACTGGCAAGTTTAGGGAACCTTGTTTGATGAGGGATGTTGAGGTTCTGGTCAGGACAAAGGAGGAGGCATATGTCAGGTATTGGCAGCTGGGATCAAACGAGTCCCTCCAGGAGTACAGTGGATGTAGGAGTACACTTAAGAAAGAAATTAGGAGGGTGAAAAGGGGCCATGAGATTTCCCTGGCAGATAAGATAATGGAGAATCTTAAAATATTCTATAAGTATATTAAGAGTAAAAGGGTAGGTAGGGAGAGAGTCGGTCCCCTTAAGGATCAGTGTGGTAATCTACTTGTGCAGCCACGGGAAATGGGCGAGGTCTTAAATGAATACTTCTCGTCTTTATTTACCATGGAGACAACATGGAAGCTACTGAGTTCAAGGAGGGAACAGCGATATCCTGGAGCATATCAACATTACAAAGAAGGATGTGTAGGAGGTTTTGAAGCTCAATAAGGTAGATAAATCCCCAGGGCCTGACCAGGTGTATCCTAGGATGCTATGGTAATAAAGGGAGGATATTCCTGGAGCCCGAGCAGAGAGTTTTGCATTAACGTTAGCCACAGGTGAGATACTGGAAGACTGGAGGATAGCTAATGCTGTGCCTTTATTTAATAAGGGCAGCAGTGATAAGCCAGGGAACAACAGGCTGGTGAGCCTTACATCAGTGATGGGAAAGTTACTGGAAGGGATTCTGACAGACAGGATTTATATGCATTTGGAAAGGCAACGTCTGATTAGGGATAGTCAGCATGGCTTTGTGCATGGGAATCATGTCTCAGGAATTTGATTGAGTTTTTTGAGGAGGTGACCAAGAGGATTGACGAGGGCAGGGCGATGGACGTTGTCTACATGGACTTTAGCAAGGCCTTTGACAAGGTCCCGCATGGTCGGCTGGTCCAGAAGGTTCAAACACATGGGATCCAGGATGTGCTAGCCAATTGGATACAAATTTGGCTTGGTGATCGGATGGTAGTGGGGGGTTGTTTTTCACATTGGAGGCTGGTGAACAGTGGTGTGCCGCAGGGATCGGTTCTGGGCCCTCTCTTGTTTGTCATATATATTAATGACTTGGATATGAATGCAGGGGGCATGATTGATAAGTTTGCAGATGATACAAAAATTGATGGAATAGTAGAAAGTGAAGAAGGTTGTCTAAGGTTACAACAGGATATAGATAAACTTGGAAAGTGGGCAAGGGATTGGCAAATGGAATTTAATGCAGACAAGTGCGAAGTGATGCATTTTGGGAAGTTAAACCAGGACAGGACATATACAGTGAATGACAGGGCCTGGGGAGTGTTGTTGAGAATAGAGACCTTGGGGTGCAAGTGCATAGTTCCCTGATTGTGGCAACACAGGTAGACAGGGTGGTGAAGAAGGTGTATGGCATGCTTGTCTCCATCAACTGCGGCATGGAGTACAAGAGTTGGGACGTTATGTTACAGTTGTACATAACATTGGTTATTCCGCATTTGGAGTACAGTGTGCAGTTCTGGTCGCAGCACTACAGGAAAGATGTGATTAAGCTAGAGAGGGTGCAGAAAAGATTTATAAGGATGTTGCCTGGTTTGGAGGGCTTGAGTTATAAAGAGAGATTGGGTAGGCTGGGTCTGTTTTCCCTGGAGCAAAGACGGCTGAGAGGGGACATGATGGAGGTATATAAAATTATGAGAGGCATAGACAGAGCAGGTAGCCAGAGTCTGTTTCCCATGGTAGGGGTGACTAAAACTAGAGGGCATAGATTTAAGATGAAAGGGAGGAGGTTTAAAGGGGATTAAAAGGATAAATTTTACACACAAAGAATAGTGCGTATCTGGAATGAGCTGCCAGAGGAGGTGGTGGAGGCAGGAACAGTAGCCACATTTAAGAGTCATCTGGACAGGTATTTGAATGAGCAAAGCATAGACGGATATGGAATTAATGCAGGCACGTGGAATCAGTATCGATCGGCATTATGGTCGGCATGGACGCAGTGGGCCGAAGGGCCTGTTTCTATGCTGTCCGAATCTATGACTCTAAGATGGGGAGTGACGTAGTTGATTCTGAGACTAGGGTTGTGAATCTTAATAAAGGAAAGTATGTAGGTATGAGGCACGAGTTGGCGATGATGGATTGGGAAACGTTACCTCAAGGGATGATGGTGGAAAGGCAATGGCAATATTCAAAGAGTGCATTGATGAACTGCAACAATTGTTTACTCCTGTCTGGCGCAAAAGTAAAATGGGAAAGGTAGCCAAACCAAGGCTTACCAGGAAAATTAGAGATAGTATTAGATTCACGAGAGAGGCATATACATTTGACAGAAAGAAGCAACAGACCTGAGGATTGGGAGCAGTTTAGAATTCAGCAAAGGAGGACCAAGGGATTGATTAATAAGGGGAAAATAAAGTACATGGGGAAGCTTGCGGGGAACATACAACCTGACTGTAAAGGTTTCTGTAGGTATGTAAAGAGGAAAGGATTGGTTAAGACAAATGTAGGTCCTTACAGTTAGAAACATGGGAATTTATTATGGGAAACAAAGAAATGGCGAACCAACTAAATGCAGACTTTGATTCTGTCTTCACAAAGGATGGCACAAATATCTTACCAGAAATGTTGATGAACACAAGGTTTCGTGAGAGGGAGGAACCGAAGGAAATCAGTATTAGTAGAGAAATTGTGTTGGGGAAGTTGATGGGATTGAAGGCCGATAAATCCTCAGGGCCTGATAATCTACATCCCAGATTACTTAAAGAAGTGACCCTAGAAATAGTGGATGCATTGGTGGTCATCTTTCAAGATTCTATAGACTTTGGAACATTTCCAGCTGATTGGAGGGCAGCTAATGTAACCCCACCATTTAAAAAGGGAGGTAGAAATAAAGCAGGGAATTGTAGACAAGTCAGCCTGACGTCGGTAGTGGGGAAAATTCTAGTGTCCATTGTCAAAGATTTGACAGCAGAGCACTTGGAGAACAGTGTTAGAATCGGATAGAGTCAGCATGGATTTACGAAAGGGAAATCATGCTTGATAAATCTATTAGAATTCTTCGAAGATGTAACTAATAGAGTGGATGAGGGGGAGTCAGAGAATGTGGTTTATTTGGACTTTCAGAAGGCTTTCGACAAAGTCCCACATAAGAAATTAGTGAGTAAAATTAAAGCGCATGGATTAGTGATAGTGTATTGCGATAGATAGAAAATTGGTTGGCAGATGGAAAAAAAGAGTATTGATAAACGGATCTTTTTCCAAAAGGCAGGCAGTGATTAGTGGGGTACCACAGGGATCGGCGCTAGTTCCCCAGCTATTCACCCTCCATATTAATGATTTAGATGGGGGAACTTAATGTAATATCTCCAAATTTTCAGAAGACACAAAACTGGGTGGGAGGGTGAGTTGTGAGGAGGATGCAGAGTGGCTTCAGGATGATTTAGACAAGTTGAGTGAGTGGGCTATTGCATGGCAGATGCAGTATAATGTGAATAAATGTGAGGTTATGCACTTTGGGAGCAAAAACAGGAAGGCTATAAACTGAGAGAGGGGAATATGCAACGAGACCTGGGTGTTCTCATACACCAGTCACTGAAGGTAAGCATGTAGGTGCAACAGGCGGTAGAAAAAGGAGAATTTTATGTTGGCCTTCATAGAGACAGGATTCGAGTACAGGAGCAGGGATGTCTTGTTACAATTATACAGGGCCTTGGTGAGGCCGCACTTGGAATATTGTGTGCAGTGTTGGTCTCCTTCTCCGAGAAAGGATGTTCCTGCTATAGAGAAAGTGCAATGAAGGTTTATCAGACTGATTCCTGGGATGGCGGGACTGATGTATGAGGAGAGTTAGGATTATATTCGCTGGAGTTCGGAAGAGTGAAGAGGGATCTCATAGAAACCTTTAAAATTCTAACAGGAAGGATGCTCCCGATGGTGGGGGAGTCCAGAACCAGGGGTCATAGTCGAAGGATACGGGGTAAACTTTTCAGGACTGAAATGAGGAGAAATTTCTTCACTCAGAGAGTGGTGAGCCAGTGAAATTACGTCATCACTCCCATATCCAAGAGGGATTGGAATATGCTGGCCAGTGCCTCTGCTACTTCCACCATTCCATCCCTCAGCAACCCTCATGCATCCCATCCAGACTGAGTAAATGATCTACTTTATTGTGGTACAAAAATGCTGTATTGAAAAGGGTTAACTGAATCTGTTTGTTCAGTGACTGCAAATAATGTCAGTCTCCATGGACCCTAATTGTGTCACTGGAAGTTTTCCATCTTCTATTAATAAGGGGCTGTCATGTGTTGTCCCATAGTTTCAGCCGGAACATCAACCCCGGCACAACCACAACAGAGATCAGCGGCTCCAGAGAGAGAGAAAGGATAGATTAGAATCTGAGAACAAATGACTGGAATGTAACAACACTTGGTCAGAATCTGAGAACAATAGATTGGAATGTTAGAACAATGGATCAGAATCTGAGAACAATAGATTGGAATGTTACAACAATGGGTCAGAATCTGAGAACAACAGATTGGAATGTTGCAACAATGGACAGGAGTTTATCCTCGGATCTTTACTACCTTTCTACATATTACGATCGGTACTCATTAAACACTCGGATCCGTCTCGCACTGAAGATTATTCAATACATTTACTATCCCATCCTGGCTATTATTGGTGTCCCTGGTAAGTCTCTCTATCTAGCTATTAATTCTATAAACCAAGTTTAACAGCATTACTGCTCCTGTAATTTACTCTGCACTTTTTGCTGCCGTTGTATTCCTGGTGAATATGTCCAGCTATTAGCTCGATAAACCATTGCCAACTTTATTGGATTTCTTGACATTTGCTCTCTCATCTTTACTGCTGTTGCTGTCTCTATTTCCCGGTAGGGCATCTGTGAACCCCGTTTCACTGAAATACTGTTCTGTTATGTAAATTTTGGGAATACTGAAGCCAGTGTCATTGGTCTCCATCACAAACTCCATCCCCCATCTGTGAAACAAATACACCACCCTGTCCAATATCTGAGGCTGAACCAGACTGTTTGCAATCGGTGTATTCTATTTAAACCTGAGCTGAGTCCATCTCCATATTCTCTCCAGTACCAACCCTGTCTATGACCACCTCTGTAATATCCCCCATCTCCACCTCTGTCTCAGCCAATCTGCTGCATAATCCCTCACCTGTACCTTTGTTAAATCCACACTTGACTATTCCAATTCTATCCTGGTCACCCTCCCAGTTATAAACCTCCATAAACCACAGCCCATCCAGATCTCTGCTGCCTGTATCCTAACTCACACCAAATCGATCACCCATCATCCCTGTGCTCACTGATCTACATTGGCTCCTGGTCTGGCAGCACCTTAATTTTAATATAGTCATTCTTGTGTTTGAATACCTCCATGGCCTCACCCCTCCAATTAGTCCCATTCTCCTGCCCATTCTCATATCCCTGAAAATGTTTTGACTTCAATCTTTTCTCATTTCTCCTTCTGAAGTGAATTCCTTTCCCACTGTATCTGTCCCGAGCCACTATTTTAGACTGTACAGCAGTCTACTGGTGCTGACGGTACAGAAGCGGGGATCCATAGAGAGATGTGAACTGCACAGCCAGGCACTTCTAGTGCGGCCTGCACAGTGCCCCATGCTGGGCAGGGCTCTAGCTCAATCGTACCATGTAAGTGTTGTTGCTCTGAGGATGGTTTTGAATGTGATGTCAATATACCATACCGGCAGCTTTGATGTACGTCTTTGAAACTTGGTCTGTACATGTCCACTGATCGCATGTGTTAGTCACTCTCAGCTGAACATATATTCAGCAGCATGAGGAACCCCCTCCCGTATTATTTAAAAGGACCAGGCATCCAACTTACAGGTGAGGGGCTTTTGACTTACTTCTGTTATTGTAAAGTTAGTGGAGGTCCGGTGGATGGTTTGTTGGAGGTTGTGTTGTGAGCTGCTGCAGACATTCATGGAGGACAGAGGATTTGGTGACCACTCTGGACGAGGTATGGTCTATCAGGGGAAAACAGCAGCAGCCAGAGCAGAGGCACCACGGCTGGCACTGTTGTTCTGCAGGGAGGGACAAAGCACAGAAGAACAATAGTTATGGGGGATTCTGTAGTCAGGGGCACAGATAGGCGCTTCTGTGGACATGAAAGAGACTCCAGGATGATATGTTGCCTCCCTGGTGCCAGGATCAAGGATGTCTCTGAACGGACATGGGGCATTCTGAAGGGGGGAAGGTGAACAGCCAGAGGTTGTGGTACACATCGGTACCAATGACATAGGCAGGAAGAGTGATGAGGTCCTGCAGGGGGAGTTTAGGGAGTTAGGTGGAAATTTAAAAAACAGTACCTCTCGGGTTGTAATCTCTGGATTACTCCCTGTGCCACGTGCCAGTGAGGCTAGAAGTAGGAAGATAGTGCAGCTAAACACGTGGCTGAGCAGCTGGTGTAGAAGGGAGGGTTTCAGATATCTGGACCATTGGGCTCTCTTCAGGGACAGATGGGACCTGTACAAGAAGGACGGGTTGCATATAAACTGGAGGGGCACTAATATCCTGGTTGCAAGGTTTGCTAGCGTCACTCGGGAGGGTTTAAACTAGTGTGGCAGGGGGGTGGGAACCAGAGCAGTAGGACAGCTAGTGAAATAAATGAGGAAGACATAGTAGAGAAGGCCAGTAGGACTAAGAGGAAAAGCAAGCAAGGAGATGTTTCTGAGCACAGCGGGACTGGTGTTCTGAAATGCATTTGTTTCAATGCGAGAAGTATAACAGGTAAGGCAAGTGAACTTAGAGCTTGGATTAGTACTTGGAAATATGATGTTGTTGCTATTGCAGAGACTTGGTTGAGGGAAGGGCAGGATTGGCAGCTAAATGTTCCAGGCTTTAGAAGCTTCAGGCGGGATAGAGGGGGATGTAAAAGGGGTGACGGAGTTGCATTACTGGTTAAGGAGAATAACACAGCTGTATTGCGGGAGGACAAATCAGAGGGGTCATGCAGCGAGTCAATATGGGTGGAGCTCAGGAATAGGAAGGTGCAGTCACGATGTTGGAGGTTTACTACAGGCCTCCCAACAGACAGCGTGAGGTAGAGGAGCAGATATGTAGACAGATTTAGGAAAGATGTAAAGGTAACAGGGTTGTAGTGGTGGGTGATTTTAACTTCCCCAATATTGACTGGGACTCGCTTAGTGATAGGTGCTTGGATGGGGCAGAATTTGTGAGGAACATCCAGGAGGTCTTCTTGAAACAGTATGTAGATAGTCCAACTGGGGATGGTGCCATTCTGGACCTGGTATTGGGGAATGAGCCCGGCCAGGTGGTCGAAGTTTCAGTGGGGGAGCATTCCCGGAACAGTGACCATAATTCCATAAGTTTTAAGGTACTTGTGGATAAGAATAAGAGTAGTCCTCGGGTGAAGGTGCTAAATTGGGCGAAGGCAAATTCGAACAAAATTAGGCAGGATCTGAATAATTTAGAATGGGGGCAGCTGTTTGAGGGCAAATCAACATCTGGCATGTGGGAGTCTTTCAAGCGTCAGCTGATTAGAATCCAGGACCAGCATGTTCCTGTGAGCAAGAAAGACAAGTTTGGCAAGTTTCGGGAAGCTTGGATAACACAGGATATTGCGAGCCTCGTCAAAAAGAAAAAGGAAGCATTTGTAAGGGCTGGATGGCTAGGAACAGACTTGAGGAATATAAAGACAGTAGGAAGGAACTTAAGCAAGGAGTCAGGAAGGCTAAAAGGGGTGATGAGAAGTCATTGGCACACAGGATTAAGGAAAATCCCAAGGCTTTTTAAACATTTATAAAGAGCAAGAGGGTAACCAGGGAAAGGGTTGGCCCACTCAAGGACAGAGATGGGAATCTATGCGTGGAGCCAGAGGAAATGGACGAGGTGCTAAATGAGTACTTTGCATCAGTATTCACCAAAGAGAAGGACTTGGTGGATGATGAGCCGAGGGAAGGGAGTGCAGATAGTCTCAGCCATCTCAGTATCAAAAAGGAGGAGGTGTTGGGTGTCTTGCAAAGCAATAAGATAGAAATGTCTCCAGGGCCTGACGGGATCTACCCTAGAATACTGAGGGAGGCAAGGGAAGAAATTGCTGGGGCCTTGACAGAAATCTTTGCATCCTCATTGGCTACAGGTGAGGTCCCAGAGGACTGGAGAAAAGCCAATGTTGTTCCTTTGTTTAAGAAGGGTGGCAAGGATAATCCAGGAAATTATAGGCCTGTGAGCCTTACGTCAGTGGTAGGGAAATTATTAGAGAGGATTCTTCGGGACAGGATTTACTCCCATTTGGAAACAAACAAACTTATTAGCGAGAGACAGCATGGTTTTGTGAAGGGGAGGTCGTGTCTGACTAATTTGATTCAGTTTTTTGAGGAAGTGACGAAGATGATTGATGAAGGAAGGGCAGTGGATGTTATCTATATGGACTTTAGTAAAGCCTCTGACAAGGTCCCGCATGGCAGACAAAAGGTGAAGTCACAAGGGATCAGAGGTGAGCTGGCAAGATGGATACAGAAGTGGCTCGGTCATCGAAGACAGAGGGTATCAGTGGATGGGTGTTTTTCTGAATGGAGGGATGTGACTAGTGGTGTTCCGCAGGGATCAGTGCTGGGACGTTTGCTGTTTGTAGTATATGCAGATGATTCGGAGGAAAATGTAGCTCGTCTGATTAGTAAGTTTGCGGACGACGCAAAGGTTGGCGGAGTTGCAGATAATAATGAGAATTTTCAGAAGATACAGCAGGATATAGATCGGTTGGAGACTTGGGCGGAGAAATGGCAGATGGAGTTTAATCCGGACAAATGTGAGGTAATGCATTTTGGAAGGTCTAATGCCGGTGGGAGGTATACAGTAAATGGCAGAACCCTTAGGAGTATTGACAGGCAGAGAGATCTGGGCGTACAGGTCCATGGGTCACTGAAAGTGGCAACGCAGGTGGATAAGGTATTCAAAAAGGCATACGGCATGCTTGCCTTCATCGGACGAGGCACAGAGTATAAAAATTGGCATGTCATGTTGCAGCTGTACGGAACCTTAGTTAGGCCACACTTGGAATTTTGCATGCAATTCTGGCTGCCACACTGCCAGAAGGACGTGGAGGCTTTGGAGAGGGTACAGAGGAGGTTTACCAGGATGTTGCCTTGTCTGGAGGGCATTAGTTATGAGGAGAGGTTGGAAAAACTCGGATTGTTTTCACTGGAACGACGGAGGTGGAGGGGCTACATGATAGAGGTTTACAAAGTTATGAGCGGCATGGACAGAGTGGATAGTCAGAAGCTTTTTCCCAGGGTGGAAGAGTCAGTTACTAGGCGACATAGGTTTAAGGTGCGAGGGGCAAAGTTTAGAGGGAATCTGCGAGGCAGGTTTTTTACACTGAGGGTGGTGAGTGCCTGGAACTTGCTGCCAGGGGAGGTGTGAGAAGCAGATACGATAGCGACGTTTAAGAGACATCTTGACAAATGCATAAATAGGAAGGGAATGGAGGGATATGGGCCCCGGAAGTGCAGAAGGTGTTAGTTTAGGCAGGCATTAAGATCGGCGCAGGCTTGGAGGGCCGAATGGTCAGTTCCTGTGCTGTACTGTTCTTTGGTATTTGTTCTTGACTGTAGTTACAGTGTCCCTGGGTCTGTAACACGACAAACAAATGGAGCAGAGGCTGCAGAGAGGGGAAGCTCTGTAAAGTGAGAGGAGGAAGGGGCTCTGCCCTACCCTCCCTGGGTTTTCCAAGAGCACTTTTACTATGCACACCTAACCCAGGAGCAGTGTGTGAGGTAACTCTGATTCAATTAGGAGGTGGTCACAGAGCTGTGTCACTTCCTGCAACACGACCTGGAGCCTCACTGCGTGCAGTTCTGGTCGCCACATTACCAAAAGGATGTAGATGGTTTTGAGAGGGTGCAGAGGAGGTTCACCAGGATGTTGCCTGGTATGGAGGGCGCTAGCTATGAAGAGAGGTTGAGCAGTTTAGGATTATTTTCATTAGAAAGACGGAGGTTGAGGGGGGACCTGATTGAGGTGTACAAAATCATGAGAGGTATAGACAGTGTGGATATCAAGAAGCTTTTTCCCAGTGTGGGGGATTGAATTACTAGGGCTCACGAGTTCAAAGTGAAAGGGGAAAAGTTTAGGGGGGATATGCGTGGAAAGTTCTTTATGCAGAGGGTGGTGGGTGCCTGGAACGCATTGCCAGCGGAGGTGGTAGACGCGGGCACGATGGCGTCTTTTCAGTTGTATCTGGAGAGATACATGAATGGGCAGGAAGCAAAGAGATACAGCCCCTTTGAAAATAGGCGAATGTTCAGATGGAGGATCTGGATCGGCGCAGGCTTGGAGGGCCGAAGGGCCTGTTCCTGTGCTGTAATGTTCCGTTTTCTTTTGTTCTTTCTCACACCAGGGTGAGGACGGAGTTGTCAGTGGCTGTTAAGGTCACAGTTTCATTGAACTTCTATGTATCTGAATATTTCCACGCAGGAGCAGGAGACAAATCAAACATAGAGTCATAGAGAGTGGTAGATACATTTATGGCACAGAAGATGGCCATTCGGCCCCTCGGTGCCCGCTCCCTGTGGAACAATCCAGTCAGTCCCACTCTCCCAGTCAGTCCCCGTATCCCTGCAAGATCATCTCCTTCGGGTGTCCATCCAGTATCCTTTTGAATTCATTGTCTCGAATGATGAAATCCAAGATCTGATATGCTTCGCTCAGCACTCTCCTAATATGTCCTGCCACCTTCACAGATCAATGCATATGCAGCCCCAGGTAGCTCTGTCCCTGCACAATCTTTAGAACTGTGTCATTAAGTCTATATTACCTTCCTATTCCTTCTGACAAAATACATCACCTCACACTCCGTTGTATGAAATTCCACCTGCCACTTCTCTGTCCATTCTGCTAGCCTATCTATATCCTGCTACAGGTGGTTTGCAACATCCTCACTGTTTACCACACCTCCAAGATTGGTATCATTGGAAAATTTTGAAATTCTACTCTGTATTCCAAGATCCATGTAACTCATATATAGCAAAAAAATAAACAATGGTCCTAAGCACTGACCCTTGGGGAACATCACTGTCTACCATCCTCCAGTCTGAAAACCAACCATTTAACACATTTCTCTTTTTTATGTCCTATGGACAATTTTTGATACAATTAGATGCTATTCCATGAGGTTCAATTTTGTTAGCCAAGCTTCTGTGTGTTTCTTCGTCAAATAATTTCATAAAATCCACGTAGACAACATCCACCACATTCCCTTCATCAACCTTCTCTGATTTTCTAAATAAATTCAATTACTTCATCAAGCATGATGTGCCTTTTAGAAATCCGTGCTGACAATCCTTAATTAACTCAACCTCTCCAAGTGTGTGTTGTCCTTTTCCCCTGATTATTGCTTCTAAAACTTTCCTCACAACTGATGTTAAACCAACTGGCCAGTAGTTACTAGGACTGTGTGTTGTCCATTGATAATTCTGGGAGGTGAGGGTGACCATCTATATCATCAATATCTCCCTCAGCAGGTAGAAGCAGGATGAGAGATCCCGTGGCTTTGTCAGGATAGCGGGATTCCTGATGGTGCAGGTGGTTCTGCGGGGCCCCCATGTCAACCCATGGGTTGAGGTACAGGGACTGAAAGAACTCTCACTCCATCAATGTGCAGTTGGTGTGTGAGCATGGCCAGTACGTCATGTTGGTGAATGTCCACCATCCTGGCAGCAGCCACCATCCCTTCATTCTGAAGCAGTCAGCCGGTCCCAACACATCGGGGCTCCATGAAGAACCAGAATGTGGCCCCTTGGAGACAAATGAACCCCCTCTAGACACAGCCCATGCTTCTACACCCTCAATCAACCTCCCACTGTCAACTGTTAGTTATGCAATTACCATGTGTATAATGTGAGCAATGGAGTCACCAGGAACATGGTGGAACAGACCATCGGTGTGATGAAGCAATGCTTCCGATGTCTGAACCGCTCGGGTGGAGTCCTCCAGTACACACTGGAGCAGGTGTCCAAGTTCATGGTGTTCTGCTGCACCCTTCATATCATCACCATCATGAGGACACAGGCATTGGCACCAGGAATCCAGAGGCCACCTCAGGAGGAGGTGGGAGGGAAGATATTTCCTGGATGCCTTCGACCCGGACTGGCCGTCGGAGAGTCCCTGCGAAGATTCCATTTCCCATAGGACAACTTCCCTTTCCAGCCATGAATTCCCCATTCTCCACCATCACACCCATCTGAGACGCCCCATCACAGTGTCCCCTTGGTCAGCATCCTGTAATAAAAACATCAGAGAATTATTACAGCACAGAAGGACCAATTCAGGCTTTCGTGTCTGCACAGGCTCTCCGAATGAGCAATTCACCGAATGCCATTCCCTGCATTCTCCCTGCAACCCTGCACATTCTTCCTTCTCAGATAACAGTCTATTCAACTTCAATTGAACCTGCCTCCACCACACTCTCAGGCAGTGCATTCCAGACTCTAACCACTCACTGTGTGAAAAAATATTTTCCTCAGGTCATCTTTGCTTCTTTTACCCATGACATTAAATCTGTGCCCTTTCGTTCTCGATCCTTTCACGAGTGGGAACTGTTTCTCTCTATCTACTCTGTCCAGACACCTCATGATTTTTGAAACCTCTAACAAAGCACCTCTTCACCTTCTCCGAGGAAAACAGTCCTAACTTCTCCAGCCTATCTTCATAACTGAAAATCCTCATCCCGGGAATCATTCACGTGAATATTTTCTGTACTCTCTCCAATGCCCTCACGTCTTTCCTCAAGTGTGGCACCCAGAACTGGACGCAATGCCACAGCTGAGGCTGAAATAGTCTCTTATAGAAGTTCAACGTAACTTCCTTGCTCTTGTACTCTATGCCCCTATTAATAAAGCTCAGGATACTGCATGCTTTATTAAACACTTTCTCAACCTGTCCTGCCACCTTCGATGACTTCTGCACATATACACACAGGTCCCTCTGCTCCTGCACACCCGATAGAATTGTACCCTTTATTGTATATTGTCTCCCCATGTTCTTCCTATCAACATAAATCACTTCACATTTCTCTGTATTGAACTTCATCTGCCACCTGCCTGCCCATTCCACCAACTTGTGTGTGTCCTTTTGAAGTTCTGCACTATCCTCCTCACAGTTCACAATGCTTCCAACTTTCGTATCAGCTGCAAACTTTGAAATTGTGCCTGCATACCCAGGTTTAGTTCCTTAATATATATCAGGAAAAGCAAGGATGTCTGGGGAACTCCACAACAAACCTGCCTCCAGCCTGTAAAACATCCATTAATCATTAATGTTTGTTTCCTGTCACTTAGCTAATTTCGTATCCATGTTGCTACCGTCCCTTTTATTCTATGAGCTACAAGTTTGCTCACAGGTCTGTTGTGTGGCATTGTATCAAAAGGTTTTTGCATGCAGGGAATAGTTAAATGTCTGGAATGCACTGCTTGAGAATGGTGGAGGCAGGTTCATTTGAAACTGAATAGACCGTTATATGAAAGTCAATGTGCACCACATCAACAGAATTGCTCTCATCAACTTTCTCTGATACCACCTCAAACATCTCCAGCAAATTAGTTAAACATGATGTTCTCTCAAGAAATCCATGCTGGCTTGTTTAATTAACTCGCATTTGTCCATGTGACGATTAGCTTTGTCCAAGATTATTTCTTTCTAGAAGTTTTCCCACCACCGAAGTTAAACTGACAGGCCTGTAGTTGCTGGACTTATCTTTACACCCTTTTTGAACAAGGGTGTAACGTTTACAATTCTCCAGTCCTCTTGCATCACCCTCAAGTCGAAGGAAGACGGAAAGATTATGGCCAGTGCCTCTGCGATTTCCACCCTCACTTCCCTCAGTATCCTTGGATGCATCTCATCTGTTCCTGGTGCTTTATTCAATTTAAGTCCAGACAGCCTATCTAATACTTCCTCTTTATCAATTTTAAACCCCACTAGTGTCTGACTTACCTCCTCTTTCAACATTGCCTGGGTTGCGTCTTGAAATCATAGAAAGTTTATGGCACAGAGAGAGGCCACTTGGCCCATCGTGTCTATGCTGTCCAAAAAACGATCCATCCATTCTAAACCTATATTCCAGCATTTGATAGATTACAGCACTTGAGGTGCATATCCAGACACCTTTTGAATGAGTTGTTGGTTTCTGCCTCAACTACCCTTTCGGACAGTGAGTTCCAGACTCCCACCACCCGCTGGGTGAAAAATAAAATCCGCAGCTCACTTATAATCTTTCTGCCAATCACTTTAAGTCCATGCCCACTCGTCACTGACCTCGTTGCTAAGGTGAATAGACCCTTCAGCTCCACTCTACCCAGACCCCTCTCAGTTTTGTACATTTCAATCAGATTTACCCTCAGCCTTCTCTATTCCAAGGAGAACAGTCCCAGCCTGTCCAATCTTTCCTCATAGCTGCATTTTTCCAGTCCTCGCCACATCCTCATAAATCTCCTGTGTACCCTCTCTGGTGCAATTACATCCTTTCTGTAATGAGGTGACCAGAACTGCACACAGTACTCAAGTTGTGTGCTAGCCAATGAGTTATAGAATTCCAGCATAACATCCCTGGCCGTATATTCTATACCTCGGCTAATAAAGGAATGGATTCCATATCTTCTTCCTTGGTAAAGACAGGTGGAAATTATTCATTTATTACCTCAGCTATATCCTCTGCCTCCATGTGCAAATCCCCTTTATGGTCCTGAGTCGGCCCCATTGTTCCTTTTACTACCCTTTTACTATTTAGATGCCTATAGAAAACTTTGGGATTTCCTTCAATGCTCGCCTAATTTCATGCTCTCTCTTTGCTTCTCTTATTTGCTTTTTCACTTCCCCTCTGGACCTTCTGTATTCTGCCTGCTTCTCAATAGTATTTTCTACCTGATGTCCGTTATATCAGACATAAACTTGTCAACCTTTCGTGTGGCCTTCAAAGATCTGTCTGAATACACACCAAGTTTCTCTGTTACTGTCTCCTCATTTAAACAATACCCATTTGTTTCTGTTGCCTTCCCTTACACTTCTTACCCAAACGTCTCGCTTCATACTTCACTGTGTTAAATTACATCTGCCATGTTCCTGCCCATTTCACCAGTCAGTCTCCATCATCCTGAAGTCTGCTACTATCCTTCTCACTGCTTATTAACATTTCTGACTTTCCTGCCATCCGAAAACTTTGACATTATCCCCACTGTACACAAGCCCATTGCATTAACATACAACAATAGTGATCCCAACAGTGACCCTGGGGAACTCCATTGACTACTTCCCTCCAGACTGAAGAATAACCATTCTCCACTACTCTCTACTTTCTGTCAGTGCGCTAATTTCCCATTAATGAAACGTCTTTCATGACCACTGCATGTCCCAAAGTGATTTACAACCAATGAATACTTCTTAAAGCGAAGTCATTCTTGTAATGTAGAAAACAGGCAGACTATTTCTGCACAGCAAGCTCCCACAAGCAGCAATGTGATGATGATCAAATCTGTTTTAGCGATGCTTATTGAAGGATAAATATTGACAAGGACACCGGGAATAATTCCCCTGCTCTGCTTCTACATAGTGCAATGGGATCTTTAACATCCACCTGAGAGGGCAGACTGCAACTTGGTTTAAAGTTTCATTCGATAGACTGCACCTCTGGCTGTGCAGCACTCTCTCAGTGCTGCACTGCAATGTCAGCATTGATTCTTGTGAACATGTCCTGCAGTGACACTTGATCCTGGAAGCTTGTGACTGAAAGGGGAGAGAGCTACAAACTGAGCCACGGCTGACATTAACCCTTTAATCCCACGTGTTTCTAATTCGGTAACACGGTTGTTATGTGGTACTTTCTCAAACGACTGTGGAAAGGATAGGGATATTGTGAAAGTACAGGCAGGAGAAACATGTCTGTGCTGCCCCTTTAAAAGGGAAATCCAGTCAGTCCCACTCCCAGGCTTTTTCACTGTATCCTTGCATTTTTTCTCCTTCAGATATTTATCCAATTCCCTTTTGGGATCTACTATTGAATCTGTATCCATCAGCCTATCAGACAGTGCATCCCAAATCCAAACCACTCAGAAACAAAAATCCTCATGTCTGCTTCTTTTACCAATCGCCTTAAATCTGTGTCTCTTGGACATTGGAAATAGTTTCTCTTTATTAAATTTATCTAAATCCTCCCTAATGTTAAACACCTCAATCAAATCTCCTCTGAAAGTTCTCTGCTCCAAGTGGAACAACCCCAGCTACATAACTGTAATCCCTCATGCCTGGACAAATTCTAGTAAAACAGTACTGTACCCTCTCCGAAGGCTTCATGTCCTTCCTAAAGTGTGGTTCCCAGTATTCGACACAAGACTCCAGGTGGAGCTGAACTAGTATTTTATATATATTTTTTACATAATGTCCTTGCTTTTGTTCTTTTTGCTTCTATTTATAAACCCGAGGATCCCATATATTTATTAACTGTCCAGTTAACCTTTCCTGCCACTTTCAAAGATTTGTGTACAAACACCCCAGGTGTCTCTGTTATTTCACCACGTTTATAGTGACGCCATTTAACTTGTATTGTCTCTCCTCATTCATCCTTTCAAAATGTATTACCTCACACATCTGCAATGCTAATTAAATATTGAGAAGATTGAAGCCATTGTTTTCTGTCTCTGCTCCAAACATTTCCTAGTTACACACTCCATCCCTCTCCTTTGTAAATGTTTGAGACTAAGCCAAACTGTTCACAAACTTGCTTACATAGCTAACCTTGAGATCCCTTGAGATGAGCTTCCTACCAAATTTTCACACCATCAGTAAAACGGCCTATTTCCACCCTTGGTGAAGTTGCATTGCTGGTTAAAGAGGAAATTAACGCAATAGTGAGGCAGGATATTAGCTCTGACGATGCCGAATATGTATGGGTCGAGCTGAGAAACACTAAGGGGTAGAAAACCTTAGTGGGGGTTGTATATAGACCCCCAGATTGTAGTGCTGACTTTGGGAATGGCATTGAACAGGAAATTAGAGACTCATGCGATAAAGGAACATCTGTAATTTTGGGTTTCTTGAATCTGCATATAGATTGGGCAAATTAAATTGGTCACAATACATTGTGGAGGAATTCCTGGGGAATATGCGGGATGGTTTTCAGGACCAATTCTTTGAGGAACCAACTGGAGAACAGGCCATCCTAGACTGGTTATTGTATAATGAGAGAGGAATAATTGACAATCTAGTTGTGCGAGATCCCTCTGGGATGAGCGACCATAATATGATAGAATTCTTCATCATGATGGAGAGTGTCCTAGTTGATTCTGAGACTAAGGTCGTGAATCTTAATAAAGTAAGCTACGAAGGTATGAGGCATAAGTTGTCGATGATACATTGGGAAACGTTACTTAAAGAGATGACCCTGGATAGGCAATGGCAAACATTCAAAGAGCGGATGGATGAACTGCAACAATTGTTTACTCCTGTCTGGCGCAAAAGTAAAACGGAAAAGGTAGCCAAATCATGGCTTACAAGGAAAGTTCGAGATAGCATTAGATCCAAGGATGAGGCATATAAATTCGCCAGGAAAAAACAACAGACCTGAGGATTGGGAGCAGTTTAAAATTCAGCAAAGAAGCACCAAGGGATTGATTAAGAAGGGGAAAATGGAGTACGAGAGTAAGCTTGCGGGGAACATAATAGCTGACTGTAAACGAATCTATAGGTATGTGAAGCGGAAAAGATTGGTGAAGACAAATACAGGTCCGTTACAGTCTGAAACAGGGAAATTTATTATGGGAAACAAAGAAACGGCTGACCAACTAAATGCATCCTTTAGTTCTGTCTTCACAAAGGAGGACTGAAATATCATACCAGAAATGTTGGTGAATACAGGGTTTAGTGAGAGAGAGGAACTGAAAGAAATCAGTATTAGTAGAGAAATGGTGTTGGGGAAGTTGATGGCATTGAAGGCCGATAAATCCCCAGGGCCTGGTAATCTACATCCCAGAGTACTTAAGGAAGTGGCCCTAGAAATATTGGATGGATTGGTGGTCATCTTCCAAGATTCTATGGACTCTGGAACAGTTCCTACAGATTGGAAGGTAGCTAATGTAACCCCACTATTCAAAAAGGAAGGTAGAGAGAAAGCAGGAAATTGTAGACCAGTCAGCCTGACATCGGTCGTGGGGAAAATCCTGGAGTCCATTATCAAATATTTTGCAGCAGAACACTTGGAGAATAGTGGTAGAATCGGACAGAGTCAGCATGGATTTATGAAAGGGAAATCATGCTTGATAAATCTACTAGCATTCTTCCAGGATGTAACTAGTAGAGTTGATGAGAGGGAGCCAGTGGGTGTCGTTTATTTGCACTTTACGAAGGCTCTCGACAAAGTTCCACGTAATGGTTTAGCGTGTAAAATTAAAGTGCACGAGACTGGGGGTAGTGTATTGCGATAGATAGAAAATTGGTTGGCAGACAGGAAACAAAGCATTGGAACATATGGATCTTTTTGTGAATGGCAGGCAATGACTAGTGGGGTACCTCTGGGATCGGTGCTAGGACCCCAGCTATTCACAATATATATGTTAATGATTTAGATGAGGAAACTAAATGTAATATCTCCAAATTTGCAGATTATACAAAATTGAGTGTGAGGGTAAGTTGTGAGGAGGATGCAGAGAGGCTTCAGGGTGATTTGGACAAGTTGAGTGAGTGGGCAAATGCATGGCAGATGCAGTATAATGTGGATAAATATGAAGTTATCCACTTTACTAGCAAAAACAGGAAGGCAGATTATTATCTGAACGGCTATAAACTGAGAGAGGGGAATATGCAGCGAGACCTGGGTGTTCTCGTACACCAGTCACTGAAGGTAAGCATGCAGGTGCAACAGGCGGTAGAAAAAGGCGAATGTTATGTTGACCTTTATAGAGACAGGATTCGAGTACAGGAGCAGGGATGTTTTACTGCAATATACAGGGCCTTGGTGAGGCCGCACTTGGAATGTTGTGTGCAGTTTTGGTCTCCTTATCTGAGGAAGGATGTTCTTGCAAGAGGGAGTGCAGTAGAGTTTTACCAGTCTGATACCTGGGCTGGTAGGACTGCCGTCTGAGGAGAGATTGAGTCGGTTAGGACTATATTCACTGGAATTCAGAAGAGTGAGGAGGGATCTCATCGAAACCTATAAAATTCTAACATGACTTGACAGGGTAGATGCAGGAAGGATGTTCCCGATGGTGGGGGACTCCTGAACCACAGGATATGGGGTAAAACTTTCAGGACTGAGATGAGGAGACGTTTCTTCACCCAGAGAGTGGTGAGCCTGTGGAAACCTGTCATCACGCCCATATCCAAGGGAGATTGGAAGGTTCTGGCCAGCGCCTCTGCTATTTCCCCCATTGCTTCCCTCAGCAACCCTCATACATCCCATCCAGACTGGATAAATGTTCAACTTTATTGTGGTACAAAAGTGTTGGATTGAAAAGGGTTAATTGAACCTGTTTGTTCCGTGACTGTAATTAATGTCAGTCTCCATGGACCCTAATTTTGTCACTGGACGTTTTCCATCTCCTATTAATAAGGGGCTTCTTTCAATGTGTTAATTCCATAGCGTCAGTGGGAACATCAGCCCCGGCACTTACAGAGATCAGCTGCTCCAGAGAGATAGAGAGAGGATAGGTTAGAATCTGAGAACAAAAGACTGGAATGTGACAACAATGGGTCAGAATCTGAGAACAATAGATTGGAATGTTACAACAATGGACAGGAGTTTATCCTCGGATCTTTACTCTCTTTCTACATATTATGATCGGTTCTCATTAAACTCTCGTATCTATCTCGCACTGAAGATTATTCAATACATTTACTATCCCATCCTGGCTATTATTGGTGTCCCTGGTAAGTCTCTCTATCTAGCTATTAATTCTTTAAACCATGTTTAACTGCATTACTGCTCCTGTAATTTACTCTGCCCTTCTTTCTGCCGTTGTATTCCTGGTGAATATGTCCAGCTATTAGCTCTATAAACCATTGTCATCTGTATTACAGTTCTTGTCATATACTCTCTCATCGTTGCTGCTGTTGCTGTCTCTATTTCAGGCCAGGAGATCTGTAAACCCTGTTTCACTGAAATACTGTTCTGTAATGTAAATTTTGGGAAGAGTGAAGCCAGTGTCATTGGTCTCCATCACAAACTCCATCCCCTATCTGGGAAGCACATACTCCACCCTGCCCAATATCCGAGGCTCAACCAGACATTTTACAACTTCTGTGTCATATTTCAACCTGAGCTAAGTTCATCTTCATATTCTTTTCATCACCAACCCTGCCTAATACCACCTCAGTGATATCACCCCTCTCCACCTCTGCCTCAGCCCATCTACTGCGTAAACCCTTATCTGCATCACTGCTAGATACACAGCTGACTATTCCAATTCCATCTTGGTCACCCTCCCAGTTATAAACCTCCATAAACCACAGCCCATCCAGAACTCAGCTGCCTGTATCCTAACTCACACCAAATCCCGATCACCCATCACCCCTGTGCTCACTGATCTACATTGGCTCCCGGTCTGGCAGCACATTATTTTTAATATTCTCTTTCTTGTGTTTGAATCTCTCCATGGCCTCACCCCTCCATTTATTCACTTTCCCCTGTCCATTTCACATATTCCTGCAAATCTTTCGACTTCAATCTTTTTTCATTTCTCCTTTTCAAAGTGAATTTATTTCCCTCTGCATCTGTCCCGAGCCACGATTTTAGACTCTGCAGCAAGACTGCTGCTGACGGTACAGAATTGGGATCCATAAAGAGATGTGAATCGCACAGCCGGCCACTTCCGGTGCGGTCTGCACAATATCCCATGCTGAGCGGGGCTCCAGCCCAGTCATATCATCTATGTGCTGTCAGCGTGGTCTTCACAGCCAGCCACTTCTACTGTGGCCTGCACAATATCACATGCTGGGCAGGGCTCGAGCTCAATTGTACCTTGTATGTGTTGTTCTTTTGAGGGTGGATTTGAAAGTGATGTCAATGAAACATACCAGCAGCTTTGATGTCCTTCTTTGAAAGTTGGTCTGTGCATGTCCACTGACCACCTGTGTTAGACAATGTCTGCTGAACATACATTTAGCATCACAATGAATCCCCTCTAATGTTATTTAAAAGGACCAGGCATCCTGCTTACAGGTGACGGGCTTTTGACTTACTTCTGCTATTGTAAACTTAGTGGAGATGCTGTCGATGGTTTTCTGGAGGTTGTGTTGTGAGCTGCTGCAGACATTCAGGGAGGACAGAAGATTTGGTGACCCAAATCTGGACAAGGAATGGGGACTATATTTACAGTGTCTTTGGGTCTATGACATGACCAACACATGGAGCAGAGGCTGCAGAGAGGGGAAGCTCTGTAAAGAGGGAGGAGGAGGGGGCTTTGCCCTACCCACCCCGGGTTTTCCAAGAGCACTTTTTCTACCTACACCTAACCCAGGAGCAGTGCGTGAGGTGGCTCTGATTCAATAAGGATGTGGTCACATAGCTGTGTCACCTCCTGTCACATGACCTGGAGCCTCACAGCAGGGTGAGGAAGGAGCTGTCAGTGGCCGTTAAAGTCAGTTTCATTGAACTTCTGTGTATCAAGATCTTTCCAGACAGGAGCAGGAGACATATCCAACATAGAGTCACAGAGAGTGATGGAGTCATTTGCGGCACTGAAGGTGGTCATTCGGCCCCTCCATGTCAGCTCTCCCTGGAACAATCCAGTCAGTCCCAATCCCCCGCTCAGTCCCCGTATCCCTGCAAGTTCATTTCCTTCTGGTGTCCATCCAGTTTCCTTTTGAAATCATTAATTGCCTCAGCGTCCACCACCCTCATGGGCAGTGAGTTCCATCTTATTACCATCCACTGTCTTAAAATGTTCCTCCTCATATTCCCCCTGCATCTCTTACCCAAAACCTTCCATCTGTGTCCCCAAGTCCGTGTTTCATCAGTTAATGGGAACAGTTTTTCCTTGTCTGTCTTATCTAAACTTATCATAATCTTGTACACCTCGACCAAAGCTCTCTAAATCTCCTTTACTCCAGGGAGAACAACTCCATCTTCTCCAAACTAACCTTGTCGCTAAACCCCCATCCCGGAAACCATTTTGGTAAATCTCCTCAGCACCCTCTCAAGGACCTTCACATCCTTCCTAACGTGTGGTGACCAGAACTGGACACAGTTCTCTAGTTGAGGCCTAACCACAGCTTTATAACGTTTCAGCATAACTTCCCTGCCTTTGTATCTTTGTCTGTAATTATGAAGCCCAAGATCTGATATGATTTGCTAAACACTCTCCTAATGTCCTGCCACCTTCAAAGATCAGTGCATATGGAGGCCCAGGTCCCTCTGTTCCTGCACAATCTTTAGTAATGTGTCATTAAGTCTACATTGCCTTCCTAATCCATCTGACGAAATACATCACCGTACACTGCTCTGTAATAAATTCTACCTGCCACTTCTCTGTCCATTCTGCCAGCCTATCTATGTTCTGTTGTGGATGGTTTGTATCATCCTCCCTGTTTATCACACCTACAAGATTGGTATCATCGGAAAATTTTGAAATTCTACTTTGCATTCCAAGGTGCATGTCATTTATATATAGCAAGGAAAAAAAATCAGCGCTCCTAGCACTGACCCTTGGGGAACATCACTGTCTACCATCCTCCTGTCTGAAAAACAACCATTTAACACAAGACTCTTTTTGCTGTCCTTTGGACAATTTTTGATCCAATTGGATGCTATTCCATGAGCTTCAATTTTGTTAACCAAGCTTTGTGTGGTTCTTCATCGAATACTTTAATAAAATCCAGGGAGACAACATCCACCACATTCCCTTCATCAACCTTCTCTGATCATCGAAATCAATTCAATTAGTTCATCAAGCATAATCTGTCTTTTAGAAATCCGTGCTGACAATCCGTAATTAACTCAAACCTCTCCAAGTGTGTGTTGTCCTTTTTCCCTGATTATTGTTTCGAAAACCTTACTCGCCACTGATGTTAAACTAATTGACCAATAGTTACTCGTCTGTGTGTTGTCCATTGATAATTCTGGGAGGTGAGGGTGACCATCGATGTCATCATTTTCTCCCTCAGAAGGCAGAAGCAGGATGAGAGATCCCGTGGCTTTGTCAGGATAGAGGGATTCCTGATGGTGTGGGTGTCTCTGCGGCGCCCCCGCTGTCAAGGGGGAGAGGTACAGGAACTGGAAAAACTATCACTCCATGAATGTACAGTTGGTGTGTGAGCATGCCCAGTACATCATGTTGGTGAATGTCCACTATCCTGGCAGCAGCCACCATACATTCATTCTGATGCAGTCAGCCGGTTCCAACACTTTGGCTGCCATGCAGAACCAGAATGTGGCTCCTCGGAGATGAAATATTCCATTCTCTAGACACAGCTCCCACCGCCAACCAACCACACACAATTAACATGTGTATAACGTGAGCAATGGAGTCACCAGGAACATGGTGGAACAGATCATCGGTGTGATGAAGCAATGCTTCCGACGTCTGAACCGCTCAGGGGGAGCCCTCCAGTACTCACTGGAGCAGGTGTCCAAGTTCATGGTGTTCTGCTGCACCCTTCATATCATCACCATCATGAGGACACAGGCATTGGCACCAGTAATCCGGAGGCTACCTCAGGAGGAGGAGGCAGGCAGGATATTTCCTGGATGCCTTTGAACCGGGCAGGCTGTTGGAGAGTCCCTGCTAAGATTCCGGTTCCCACAGGACAGCTTCCCTTTCCCACCATGGATCCTCCATTCACCACCATTACACCCATCTGAGACGCCCCATCACAATGTCCCCTTGGCCACCATCCTGCAATAAAAAACACCAACAACAATCTTTTCATTAACATCTTTATCCAGCAACACATCCAATTATACAAACAAAACTGAACTATTCACCCTTGTGTATTCCCTTAGTGCCTGTCTTGTGGCTTCCCTCGACTTGTCTACTGCTCCGACACAGTGTTTCCCCAGTGACTGCAGCATGGCTGGTGGAAGGCTGCTGACTTTCACTGGGGAGACTGCAGATGGCCTTGCAGGACGTCCTCGAGCAGCACAGGGCTTTGCGGGTTTGTAGTCGGATTGCACCTCCTCGACATGGGCAGCAGCAGCCTGGGCTGGCTGATGGGGAACAGCAAGGACACTAGTGGAGTGGCAGTGAATGGAGGACAAATACTGTCATCCTGAGAGAGGACAGTAAGTTCATGCTCCACAGAGACACTGTCACTGCCAAGGGGCGACACCTCAGCAATCCTGGTAATCTACTGGATCACAGTTTGCTGGACTGCTGTGAGAGCCTGCAAACCCCTTTGAACACTGAGATCCACAGCCATGATAACGGCTGTCTGATCCTGCCTGGCAGCAAACATGGATCTCATGTCCTCAATCTGAGCTTCCACTGCAGCACTGAGACTTTGGTTGTCTGCCGTCTGTGCTGCAGTGGAAGCTGAAACAATGGTATCAGACACTGTATCACGGCTGGGGCCGCTAGTGCAGTCATGGAGTTAGTGACCACTTCCACAGGGGAAATAATGGGCTTCAAGCTCTGTGAAATGCCCTTTGCCATGTTGGAGCTGGACTCCTCCGTGTTCCTTGACAGTGACAACAGACTGTCTGACATGCCTGTCAATGGACCAAGTATCTCAGTGTACATGTCCATCAGCATTCTCCTGTATGCTGTTCCAGCAATGTTCACATCTGAGTCCTGTGTATTATAACTCGTTTGTGACCTCGCCCTCTGGTGAGCTGACACATGAACTATCCTTTCCCCCTGGCCCGGCTGCAGCTCACTCGTGCTCGGTGACTCACCCCGTGCAGATTGTGTCTCTATACAAGCCTCTAAGGTTGACACAATACAAGTGATGGGCCTACACCATCAGTGCTGTGCTGCTGCTCTCTCTCTGTCTCCTGGATCTGCTGTGACTGGGAAACTGGCAGTTTTGGGTTATTATCGGAAAGTATAAAATCAGAGGGGGAGGGTTGGGGTGAGGGATTGGGGGTGGGATGGAAAGCAGGAGGTCCATGGTCCCGCCATCTGCAGCTTGTACATCATCCCAGACAGCAGGATGAGGGGCAGGTGGGAGTTAAGAAGGGACATAAGGAAGGCACATAGCATCCTCCTGAATGCTCTCGGTGATGCCGGATGCTACGGGCTCTGTCACAGCCGTTCCCATGATGTGGAGAACCATCTCCTCCCTCAGGCTCAGGGGTTAAGGTATGCCTGGTCCCCGCCGGTTCACTGCTGCTCCCTGTGATTGTGGGCCACCTTGTCCTGTAAGAGAGAGGGCAGAATGTCGGTGACTGTGTTGCACTGTGTTTGGGTGCTGTGCCTACCATAGCTGAATAGCTGGAGATATGTGGAGGCAGTGAGTGATGGGTGTGAGGCTGGTATCAGTGGAAGGTGTGTGAGGGTAAGGTGGAGTATGTGCATGTTAAGTGTGAGTCCTGAGTGTTAGGGACTGCTGATGGGTGAGTGATAGGGGTGTGTTATATTGAGCAGTGTGAGAGGTTGGTGGTGTTGAGGGTAGGAGATGCCATGTGGTGATGAAGTCACTGACATTTACCACCCTTGTGAGCTCATTAAACTTCTTCTGGCTCTGCTGCCAGGCCGTCGGTGCCATACTTCTTGCATTCACCTCCGTTGCCACTTGCTCCCATTCCCTTCGGAGGTTGTTTCTTGAGGGTCTCCACAGCACCGTACAGAAACATGGGCATCTGTTCTCCTGTTACTCTCCATGACTAAGGCCTCCAGCACCGCATTCGTGAGCCGCAGAGCTCTCTCTCTGTCCTCGTATTCCATTTACCTTGTCTCCAATTGCAGCATTCACAGTCAGCAGCAGCAGCCTCCTGTGATTCAGTGCAGCTTCCCTTCAAGAGGGACAGACTGTCTTTAAGAGCTGAATGCTGGCTGAAAGACGAGCCAGCCTCACACACAGTTAGTCTCCTGTTAAATGTGCAGGCAAACAGCAGCGCGGGTCACCATGGGCGACACGAACTTTTCATGGAAATGAGGACATAGCAGGAGCTTTATGTGTCACCTGCCTCAACAGGAGCAGAAACGTGCGGATCATGATCCCTCTGCCGACAAAGCGATGCAAACCTGATTTTCTCGTTCTTGCTATTTCCCTTTCCGTCATTCACACGTTCCCCCTCTCGCTCTCTCTCTCTTCACTCTCTGTTTATTGCTCATAGAATCAGAGATTGATGCAGCACAGAAGGAGGTCTGTCGGCCCATTGTGTCAGTACTGTCTCTTTGAAAGAGCTATCTAATTAGTATTAATAGAGGCCTAGATTGAATTGTCTCTTTCCTGCTGTGTAAGTGGGACTCAGTACCACTCCAGCTGGTATTAATAGTGGCCTGGAATGAACTGTCTCTTTCCTGGTGCTTGAATGGGACTCAGTTCCACTCCAGCTGGTATTAATCGGCACAGTGGCGCAGGGGCAGCACAGTGGTGCAGTGGATCGCACCGCAGCCTCACAGCTCCAGCCACCCAGGTTACTGCCTGCGTGGAGTTTGCAAATTCTCCCTGTGTCTGCGTGGGTTTCCTCCGGGTGCTCCGATTTCCACCCACATGCCAAAGACTTGCAGGTTGATAGGTTAATTGACCATTATAAATTGCCTCTAGTATAGGTAGGTTGTAGGGAAATATAGGGATAGGTTGGGATGTGGTAGGGATATGGAATTAGTGTAGGATTAGTATAAATGGGTGGTTGATGGTCGGCACAGACACTGTGGGCCAAAGGGCCTGTTTCAGTGCTGTATCTCTAAACTAAACTAAAACTATCCAATTAGTTCCTCTCCCCTCCTCTTTCCCCAGACTCCTGCGTTTTTTCTCCTTTTCAAGTATTTGTTAAATTGCCTTTTGAAATATATTATTGAATCTGCTTCCACCATCTTTTCAGGCAGTGAATACCAGATCCCAACAACTCGCTGTGTAAGAAAATTCTTTTCATTTCACCTCTGGTTCTTTTTCAATCTGTGTCTTCTTAATACTGAACTTTCTGACACTGGAAACCGTTTCACATTAATTATCCCATCAAAACCCTTCATGATTTTCAATTCTATATTAAATTAGATTAGATTAGAGATACAGCACTGAAACAGGCCCTTCGGCCCACCGAGTCTGTGCCGAACATCAACCACCCATTTATACTAATCCGACACTAATCCCATATTCCTACCAAACATCCCCACCTGTCCCTATATTTCCCTACCACCTACCTATACTAGTGACAATTTATAACGGCCAATTTACCTATCAACCTGCAAGTCTTTTGGCTTGTGGGAGGAAACCGGAGCACCCGGAGAAAACCCACGCAGACACAGGGAGAACTTGCAAACTCCACACAGGCAGGACCCGGAATCGAACCCGGGTCCCTGGAGCTGTGAGGCTGCGGTGCTAACCACTGCGCCACTGTGCCGCCCTTAAATCTCCTCTTACCCTTCATTGCAACCCTAGGTTTTCCAATCTCTCCACGTACCTGAATTCCCAGATCCCTGGTACCATTCCAGAAAATCACCTCAGTATCTTCACTAAGTCCTTGACATCCTTACCAAAGTGTGGTGATTAGAATTGGACACAGTTCTCCAGCTGGGAGCTAACCAATGATGTATAAAGATCAGCATTTCCTCCTGAGTTGTCTTTACTCTGTGCCTCTCTCTCACACACCAAGGACACTACATGTTACCTTCAAACATCTGTGTGTGTACAGCCCAGGTCTCTCCAATCCTGCACCCACTTTATAATGGTACCATTAAGTTTATATTGTTTCTCCACATACTTCCTACCCAAATGTCTCACTTCACACTTCACTGTGTTAAATTACATCTGCCATGTTCCTGCCCATTTTACCAGTCAGTCCCTGTCTTCCTGAAGTCTGTTCCTATCCTTCTCACTGTTTATTAACATTTCTGAGTTTCCTGCCATCTGAAAACTTTGACATTATCCCCTCTGTACACAAGCCCACTGCATTAACATACAGCAACAGTGATCCCAACAGTGACCCTGGGGAACCCCACTGTGTACTTCCCTCCAGACTGAACAACAACCATTCTCCACCACTCTCTGCTTTCTGACACTTAGCTAATTTCCTGCATGCTGTCATTGTAAATTTAAAAAAGAACTTCCATTTATGTAGCGCCTTCATGACCACTGCATGTCCCAAAGCGATTTACAATCAATGTGTACTTATTAAACCCTAGTCACTATTGTAATGTAGGAAAGATGGCAGAAGATTTCCACACAGCAAGATCCCACAAGCAGCAATGTGATAATGATCAGATCTTTAACATCCACCTGGGAGGGCAGATGTTGGTTTAATGTTTCATTCGATAGACGGCACATCTGACAGTGCGATACTCCCTCAGTAATGTCACTGCAGTGTCAGCCTTGATTCTTGTGATCAAGTCCTGCAGTGACACTTGATCCAAGAAGCTTGTGACTGAAAGGGGAGAGAGCTACAAACTGAGTCACTGCTGTCATTGGTCCTTTAATCCCATGTGTTTCTAACTTGGTAACATGGCTGTGATGTGGTACTTTATCAAACGCCTGTTTAAAGGATAGGAATATGAGGAAAGGAGAGGCAAGAACGATCATGGAAACATAGAATAGCAATGCACTGAAGAAGGCCATTTGGTCCAACATGTCAGTGCTGGCCCTTTTGAAGATCTACCAGTTAGTCCCACACCCTGGCTCTTTTTTATATTCATTTGGGCATCACTGGCTTGGCCAGCATTTATTGCCCTTGTTGCCCTTGAGAAGGTGATGGTGAGCTGCCTTCTTCAACCGCTACAGTCCATTTGGTGTAGGTAGACCCACAGTGCTGCTAGGAAGGGATTTTGACCCAGCGACAGTGAAGGAACGGCGATATAGTTCCAAGTCAGGATGGTGTGTGACTTGAACGGGAACTTGAAGGTGGTGATTTTCTTATGTATTTTCTGCCCTTGTCCTTCTAGATGGTAGAGGTCGTGGGTTTGGAAGGTGCTGTCAAAGGGGCCTTGGTGCATTGCTGCAGTGCATCTTGTAGATGGTACATGCTGCTGCCACTGTGCGTCGGTGGTGGAGGGAGTGAATGTTTGTAGATGGGGTGGCAATCAAGCGGGCTGCTTTTTCCTGAATGGTATCGAGCTTCTTGAGTGTTGTTGGAGCTGCACCCATCCAGGCAAGTGGAGAGTACTCCTGACATCAAACTCCTGACTTGTGCCTTGTAGATGGTGGACAGGCTTTGGGGAGTCAGGAGGTGAGTTACTCGCCTCAAGATTCCGAGGCTCTGACCTCCTCTTGTCGCCACGGTATTTATATGGCTACTCCAGTTCAGTTTCTGGTCAATGGTAGTCCCCAGAATGTTGATAGTGGGGATTCAGAGATGGTATGCCATTGAATATCAAGGGGAGATGGTTAGATTCTCTCTTGCAGGAGATGGTCATTGCCTGGCACTTGTGTGGCACGAATGTTACTTGCCACTTATCAGCCAAAGGCTGGATATTGTTCAGATCTTGCTGCATTTCTGCACGGACTGCTTCAGTATCTGAGGAGTCACGAATGGTGCTGAAGATTGTGCAATCATCAGCGAACATCCCCACTTCTGACATTATTGAAGGTAGGTCATTGATGAAGCAGCGAGAAATGGTTGGGCCTAGGACACTACCCTGAGGAACTCCTGCAGTGATGTCCTGGAGATCAGATGATCAACCTCCAACAACCACAACCATCTTCCTTTTGCACTAGGTCTGACACCAGCCAGCGGAGGGTTTGAGATAATGAGGTAATGTGATCAGGAGCTGAGTGGCTGTAGCAGAACCTAAACTGAGCGTCACTGAGCAGGTTATTGCTAAGCAAGTGCTGTTTGGTAGCTCTGCTGATGACAGCTTACATCACTTCACTGATGATTGAGAGTAGGCTGATGGGGCGGTAATTGACCGGGGTGGACTTGTCCTGCTTTTTGTCTACAGGACATACCTGGGAAACTTTCCACATTGCCGGGTTGATGCCAGTGTTGTAGCTGTACTGGAACAGCTTGGCTAGGGGCGCGGCAAGTTCTGGAGCACAGGTCTTCAGTACTATTTCCGGAATATTGTCAGGGCCCATAGCCATTGCAGTATCCAGTGCCTTCTGTCACATCTTGATATCACGCAGAGTGAATCAAACCCTGAGAAACAGTGCTGTATACTCCTCTCCACCTCCAGTCTGAACAATGACTTTTCACCACTTCTCTCTGCTTTCTGTCCCTGAGTCACTGTCATATCCACACCATCACTGTCACATTAATCCATGTCTTCCATTTTTCATAACAAGTCTATGAAATGTTATTTGTTTACAGGCCTTTTGAAAGTCTATATACATAAATGGATATACACGAGTAGGGGCGGAACATGTTGGTATGGTTCTTGATGAATACTTTGGATCTGTCTTAACAAAAGGGGGGGGACGATGCAGATATTGCGGTTAAGTAGGAGGAGTGTGAATTATTGGATGTGATATACATAGGGAGAGAGGAAGTATTAATGGGATTAGCATCCTTGAAAGTTGATCCATCACCAGGGCCAGTTGAAATGTATTCCAGGCTGTCAAAAGAGGTGAGAGAGGAAATGGCAGAGGGTCGGACCATCATTTTCCAGTCCGCACTGGATACAGGTGTAGTGCCAGAGGATTGGTGAACTGTTAAAATTGTACCTCTTTAAAATGGGAGCAAGGGATAGACCGAATAATTGCAGGCCAGTCAGTCTAACCTCAGTAGTGGGCACATTATTGGAATCTATTCTAAAAGACAGGATAAAGTGTCACTTGGAAAGGCACAGGTTAATCACGGATATTGAGCATGGATTTGATAAGGGAAGATTTTGTTTGACCAAGTTGACTGAATTTTTCGAAAAAGTCGCAAGGATGATAGATGAGGGTAGTGCAGTTGATATGGTCTACATGGATTTTGACAAGGCCTTTGTCAAGGTCCCATGTGGCGTACTAGTTAAAAAGATAAAATCCCATGGAACCCAGGGAAATTCAACAAACTGGATGCAAAATTGTCTCAGTGACAGGAAACAAAGGGTGATTGTTGACGGGTGTTTTACTGACTTGAGGCCTGTTTCCAGTGACGTTCCACAGGGCTCAGTACTGGACTTCCTGCTTTTTTGTAGTATGTATTAACGATTTGAACGTAAATGCAGGGGCATGATCAAGATTTGTGCAGATGGTGCACAGATTGGTCGTGCGGTCGATAGCGTGGAGGATAGCTGTAGGCTGCAGGAAGATATTGATGGCAGAAAAGTGACAAATGGAATTCAACCTGGATAAGTCTAAGGTGATGCAATTGAGGAGGTCAAACAAGGCAAAGGGATAGACGATTAATAGGAAAATACTGAGAAGTGTAGAGGAAGTGAGGGACCTTGGAGTCAATTTCCACTGATCCCTGAAGGTAGCAGGTCAGGTCGATAAGGTGATTAAGAAGGCATATGGATTCCTTTCCCTTATTAGCTGAGGTATAGAATACAAGAGCAGGAAGGTTATGCTGGAAGTATATAAATCATTGGTTAGGTCACAACCTGAGTACTGTGTGCTGTTCTGGTCACCTCATTACACAAAGGACGTACTTTCACTAAAGAGGGTACAGAGGAGATTTACGAGGATGTTGCCTGGACTGGAAAAATGCAGCTATGAAGTAAGATTAGATAGGCTGGGGTTGTTCTACTTGGAACAGAGAAGGCTGAAGGGAGACCTGATTGAAATGGACATAATTTCGTGGGGCCTGGATAGAGTGGAGGTGAAGCGTCTATTCACCTTAGCAGAGGGATCAGTGAATAGGGGGCAGTGACTTAAAGTGCTTGGTAGAAGGACTAGCGGGGAATTGAGGAGAAAATTGTTCAGCCAAAAATGCAGAATTGGCTCAGTGACAGGAAACAAAGGGTAATTGTTATAATAAAAGCAAAATGCTGCGGATGCTGGAAATCTGAAGTAAAAACAAGAAATGCTGGAAATACTCAGCAGGTCTGGCAGCATATGTGGAGGGAGAAGCAGAGATAATGTTTCAGGTCAGTGAAGAAGGGTCACTGACCTGTATCGCCAACTCTGCTCCTCTCTCCACAGATGCTGCCAGACCTGCTGAGTATTTCCAGCATTTCTTGTTTTTATGAAACTGTAATTGTTGACGGGTATTTTAGTGACTGGAGGACTGCTTCCATTGGCATTCCACAGGGTTCAGTCCTGGGTCCCCTGTTTTTAGTGAGGGTCTAGAACTTACTGCCTGGAAGGATAGTTGAGGCAGAATCCCTCCACTCATTCAACAGGAGTCTGGATGTTCTCCTCAAGTGCCATAATCTTCAGGGCTATGGATCAAATGCTGGAAGGTGGGGTTAGAATAGGTGGATCATTTTCCGGCCGGTGCAGATACAATGGGCCAAGCGGCCTCTTTCTCTGTCTTAAACTTTCTATGAGTATATTACATAAAATACGCTATCCTCATTAACACTCACAGTTACGTACTGAACGAACTCGATCAAGATTATCAGAAATGAGTTTCCATTAACCTATCCATGCTACTTGTCATTAATTAACCCATGTTTTTGCAAGCAAGATATATTTTTGTGCTGGGTTATGACATCTAGAAGTTTCCAACCACCAACGTTAGACTGATAGTTACAGGGTTTAACCAACCTCTACTTTTTTAAACAGTGTAACATTTACAACCCTGCAGTCCTCTGGCATCAATCCCATATCCAAGGAGGATTGAAAGATTCTGTCCAGTGCCTCTGTTATTTGCACCATTCCTTCCCTCAGTAACTATCATACATCCCATCCAGACTGGATAAATGTTCTACTTTACTGTGGCACAAAATGTGTTGGATTGAAAGGTTTTAACTGAACCTGTTTGTTCAGTCACTGTAATTAATGTCAGTCTCCATGGACCTTAATGGTGTCACTGGGGGGTTTCTATTAAGAAGGGACTCCTTTCAATGTGTTATCCTATAGTGTCAGCGGGAGCATCAACCCCAGCACTAACAGGGATCAGCGGCTGCAGAGAGAGGGAGAGGATAGAGCAGAATCTGAACAATAGATTGGAATGTTACAACAATGGGTCAGAATCTGAGAACAATAGCTTGGAATGTTACAACAATGGACAGGAGTTTATCCGATTGGTTTGGCCTGGTTACTGCCGATTATTATTGGATAACATTAGAATTGCGGATCTTTTATGCTCTGAGGATGATTCAATTTATTTACTATCCCATCCTCGCTATTATTGGTGTCCCTCGTAAGTCTCTGTATCCAACTATTAGATTCATAAACCATATTTCTCTGATTTAGTGTTCTTGTCATTTAAATCGTGAGAAGACTGAAACCATTATCTTCAGTTTCTGTCACAAACTCCATTCCCGGTCCATGATCTGCATCCCCTCACTGGTCGTTGTCTGAGGCTGAACCAGGACGTTTACAACCTCTGGTATCTATTTAATGCTGAGCTGAGTTCATCCCCATATTCCCTCCATCCCCAACCCTGCCTATTGTTATGGCCAGGTGAGGAGGGGTCAAAGTCGCTCGTCTTTATTTGACCACAACAGTGTTTGTCCTTTCTAAACAGTGAATATGCTGAACGTCTGAGTGAGTGTTTTACATTTTACCTTTGGTGTGATGGTGGAGGGACCGATTAGACTGGTTCTCTTGAGTTTAAACATGAAAGAGGTGAGTTTATTATACTTAACAATATTACCCCAATGTAAATAAAATCATTAAAATAAATAGAACACATTTATGCACTCACTCAGACGAGAATCACACAGAAGTAGATTACAGAGTGAGTAGTAAATTTGTGGTTGGATTGGAGTCCAGAATAAATATTTAAAAAAAACTCATTCTGGGAGGTTTGACTATTCCGTGGTCTTCTTGCTGAAGTTGTCACCTTGAAGTCTTTTTCTGGTCAAAGTGCAGTTTGTCACATGGTCCACATGGCTCAGGGATTTCTTTGAGGCAGACTTGTAGCAGGCTTTCTTCCCCTGGTTACTCTGTCTGTAGCAATCTGTAGGCTTGGAGGGCCCACAGTCACATGTGGTTTTCAAATTTATGATGTTATCTGGAGAGAGAGACGAAGAGAGAGGGAGGGGTATGGGGGGAACACAGCCCTTCTGCTTCAGCACATTTTGAATCACTGACTTGTCTGTTTTTGTCCAGGGGAAACTCTCAGCTTTCACAGAGATGGACAGTCTCCTGACTGCCTCAGTGTATTCGCTGAACCCTTACAATGAGATTCAAGGTTTGGAACTTCTATCTGTCCAGGGCTCAGGATACCAGTATTTACTCTTGGAGGAGTTTGCTCTTTCAAAGTCAATGTGTCAGGATGACATTGTATGCCGTGTTAATGAATGTAATCTTAGGTAATTCAATCACTGGAGCAAGCCAATGATTTGGGTCCAGGCTCATCAGACAGGTATCTCCTGTTGTAGGATTTAGAATGTGAAAAGGTGTTTCAGATGCCAATTGCGGTGGCCATCTTGGCTGCCAGTTTTTTTGAAGGATAGCTGCAAGATATTTTTCTATTAAACGTTTACTGTAAGTTTCCAAACGATGAATTAAATTTCAGAATTTGGCATATTGTGTTATCTTGACACCGCCACAGCACACGAGGAAAAAATGTGACAACAAGAACATTTCATTGCAGAATTGTGGGAATAAAAAGAAGAAAGCACACATTCATTCTCAGTAATCACTTCCCAAACTGACATATTAATCTTAGAATTACTGCAGCTGACGTTGTCTGTTACAGTTGTACTGATTTAATGTTTTGATGTTTTGTCTGGGATGGTTATGTGTCGGAATCGACCCTGGACATTGCATCAGCGATTACATTGTTTTTTTTCTCTCTCTCCTGCAATGAATCTTTAACCATTCAGGTTCCTTCACCTTGATAGTCTTTCTCCCTAAACCGACAGTGTGTAATACATTGTCTTTTTAGACCCTGTGAGGTGTCTGGGATTTCCTCTGGGCCTTTGTTCTTGCTGAGTTTGGCTTTGCAATTGTTGGGTTCGATTAGCTTTGTGTTTGTCACCTGATCATTGTGTTCTTCAGTGGGTAGATCAACACTGACCTTACTTTTAGCTTTCTGGTGAGGTACACAAGTGTTGTTTACTTTAGGGTATTTTCCCTTCCCTTTTCCCTCGACTATGGGGAGCAACATTTTTCTAACCAGCCCCATGCCCTCTGGGATTTTATGGCTCGCAGGTGGCTGTCCATCTTTCACTGCACTCTCCTCCGGCACCTCGACTCGGTGAAACATCTCTCTCACTATTGGCTTGCCTTTTTGGGAACTTTCCATTGTCATTGCAAATTTCTGTAAATGCTGTTAGCTGACTTTTTAGGTTGCCTCATTGACCTGCATTTAAGAAGGAGAGTGTGGGGTCTAATTTATCTAACATTTCAGGGTTGGCAAATCGGAGAGTAGGGGATTCCAGTTGGGAATCCTCCTGGCCCTCCTCTAACCTGTCCTCACTGTCCTTTTCAATCCTTCTCTCCTGACAGTCTGCCAGATCTGTACTTGTCTGTTCCCTCCACAGCCTTTGCTTTTTTCCTTTGGTCTGGGTGTCAATTAAAATTTTTACCTGACTATTCATTTTGCCACTCGATATGGACCACTGAACCGGGATTTCAGGGATTCACCCTGCATTGGGAATAGTAACAATACATGGTCTCTGTCCTGAAATGTTTTGGCCTTGGCATTTATGCCTGCTTACCTTTTCATAACTGCCTGGGAGATCTTTAGGTATTCTTGAGCAATTGCACAGGCTGTCGTGAGCCACTCCCGGAGCATGGAAATGTAGTCTAACATGGAAGACTCATTCCTGTGTCCCAAAACTTCTCCTTGATTAGTTTAAGAGGACCTCTCACCTCGTGTCAATAAGCTAATTCAAAGAGACTAAAGCCAGTGGACTCAGTGGATAGGTTCCTGGTAACCAACAGGTGAAATGCCATCCCTTTGTCCCAGCCATGGGGTTACTCATAGCAGTATGGCCTGATCATTGTCTTTAGGATCTGGTGGTACTGCTCCAAAGCTCCTTGTGACTGTGGGTGGTAGACATTAGCTGGGTTATGTCTAGAATACCCATGACCTTTTCAAAAATACTGGACTTAACATGTGTGCCCTGATCCATCTGAATCTCAGCAGGTAGCCCATAACGGGTTAGCCCCTCCACCACTACCTTGGCCCAGATAGTTCTTCGGGGGAATGGCTTCTGGGAATCGGGTCACCACATTCATAATGGTGAGAAGATACTGGCAGTCCCGTTTTGTTTTCAGCAGGCGTCCCACATAATCTACCAGCATTCTGTTGAAGGGTTCTACAAAATCTGGTTTGGGAATTAGGGTGAAGGTTTTATTGCAGGTTGGAGCTTCCCCACAAGGTGGCAGGTGTGACCAGTTTTACAGAACTCCACCACATCTTTGTGCAGTTGTGGTCAGTCAAAATGCTGTCTTATGTGGGCTTTAAATTTTCATCCGTCAACATGTCCAGTCATTGGAAGTTCGTGGGCCATTAATATTTCTTTAAGGGACCTCAGCGGCACCACTATCTGGTGAAGCACTGTCCACTCTTCATCCGCAGGTCTGTGAGGAGGTCTCAACTTCCTCACCAGCACATCATTCTTTAAATAGTAGCACTCTGCAACTCCCTCTGCTTCAGTTATGGTTTGGACAGTCTGTGATATATTTTAACATTGGGTCGAGTTGTTGAGCCTCAACTAAGGAAGATCTATTTAACACATCCTTTGTGTTCTCTACCTTCCCAAAGAAGGTTTCAGACAACCAGACAGTAGGGTCATCGTCTCCAGTGTCAGTTCAGCCACCTCTGATGGGGATTGTTTAGCCATGGACCGAGTCACCACAGAATCAGGGAGAATGCCAGGGACCTTCTCCTGTAACTGCTCTGTGTCCCTGATCTCTTGTGGTCTCTCCAGAACCTTTGCGGAAGCTGCCACCTTTTCCCTGCCAGATCAATACCCAGGAGCAGGTCCCCATGGCCACTGGTCCTGAAAAAAGGTCGCACCCCAAGTGCACCCAATATAAATTATGGACATATACTGCCTTCCAATACCATTCGCTAACACTCTAGCATTCACTGCACTCTCGGAGAAAGGTCATGCCTATTCCCAGCAGAAGGGATTGGTTGGCCCCTTTATCATTGAGTATGACCAGGGCTTGCTTACCTCACTAAAGGGGTATAGGGTCACTTTTCCCTGGGATTCAAAATCCTAGTAAAGCTCAAGGATTTTGTTAAGTTTTCCCCCACTCTCTGTGGTAGGGTTACTGTGTCTGACTGTTGCAGTTAAAGGCACAGCCTGACCTGCTGTGAATTCCATCAGCGCCCGTTTTCCTGCACTCCTCTGGTGGACCCTGAGTATTCCTACATGTTTTCCCCATCAGTTACAACATTCAACTCGATGGTGACCTGCCTTACTGCAGTGGAAACACACAGATCATCGGCCCTTACTCCTGCTCTCAGTACCGTCCTATTTGGCCTGAGCGTGGACCCCTGGGTGTCCAGATTTTCCTCCTTGCCCGTGGCTGCTCAGGTTCTTATCACCCTCCCACCTTTTATTCCCGGGTCTTTGGGATGACTAGGGAATGCATTCCCTTTGGGGTAAGGCCTTGTGTACATGGAAAAAAATCATCATCCAGAATTGCAACCTTCCTGGATCTTTGAACCTTTTTTCCCTCTGTGTGGGTTTTAATGGGAGCGGGTGCGGGAGCGGGAGCGAGCTTTTGAACTCCTCGAGAACGATCACCACTCTGAGGTTTACATATGTGGGCTGCATCCTGATTTTCCGAGTCAGAGGCAAACATAAAAACGGACTGCAAAAACTTCTATAGGTACGTAAAAAGGAAACATTTGGGTAAGACATGTATGTGTCCATTGCAGGCAGAGTCAGGGCAATTTATAATGGGGAATCGAGAAATCGCAGAGAAGCTAAATGATCACTTTGTGTCTGTCTTCACTGAGAAAGATACAAGAAATATCCCAGAATTAGAGATCCAAGGGATTAGGGGGAATGAGGAAGCGAAGGAAATTAATATTAGTAAGAAGTTTGTGTTGGAGAAAATAATGGGGTTGAAGGTTGATAAGTCCCCAGGACCTGATATTCTAAATTCCAGAGTGTTGACAGAGGTAGCTATGGAGACAGTGGGTGCATGGGCGATCACCTTCTGGAACGGTTCCAGCTTATTGGAAGGTCGCAAATGTCACCCCACGATTTTAGAAGGGAGGGAGAGAGAAAACGGGGAATTACAGATCTGTTAGCCTGACATCAATAGTAGGGAAAATGGTAGAATCTATCACAAAGGATGTGATAAATGGATAATTGGATAATAATGATCTGATTGTGCATAGTCAACATGGATTTATGAATGGGAAATCATGTTTGATGAACCTGCTGTAGTTTTTTGAGGATATTAGTAACAGAATTGATAAAGTGGAGTCGGTGGATGTAGTATATTTGGATTTTCAGATGATTTTTTGATAAAGTCCCCCACAAGAGGTTGGTTAGTAAAATTAAAGCACATGGGATAGGACGTAATATACTGGCATGGATTAAGGATTGGTTAACAAGCATAAAACAGAGAGTAGGAATAAATGGGTTATTCTCACTTTGGCAGGCTGTGACCAGTGGGGTAAGTAAAAAGGAAACATTTGGGTAAGTACTTGGGCCCCATCTGTTCACAATATGTATCATTGATTTAGATGTGGGGACCAGAGTAATAATCCCAAGTTTGCAGATGATACAAAAAGATGTGGGAATGTATGTGTTGTGAGGAAGGTGCAAAGCGGCTTCAAGGGAATTTGGACAGACTTCGTGGGAGGGCAAGAACGTGGCAGATGTAATATAATGTGGAAAATATGAGGTTATCCACTTTGGAAGGAGGAATAGATGTGCAGTGTATTTCTTGAATGGTAAGAAATTAGAAAGTGTAGATGTACAAAGGGATCTGGGTGTCCTTGTCAATAAGTCACTGAAGGCTGACATGCAGGGACAGCAGCACTTAAGAAGGCTAATGGTATGTTAGCCTTTATCACAAGAGAATTTGAGTACAAGAGTAGTGAAGTCTTGCTTCAATTGTATGGAACCTTGTGAGACCACACCTGGAGTACTGTGTGCAGCTTTGCTCCCCTTACATTAGGAAGTATATTATTGCCATAGGGGGAGTGCAACGAAGATTCACTAGACTTGTTCCTGGGATAGCAGGACTGTCCGTTGAAGAGATTAGGAAAACTGGGCCTGGACTCTCCAGAATTTCGAAGAATGAGAGGTGATCTCATTGAAACCTACAACAGAATTAAATGGATAGACGGGTTGATGCAGCTAAGATGTCTCCCCTGGTTGGGGAGTCTAGAACCAGCAGAGACAATTTTAAAATAAGGAGAAAGTCACTTCGGACAGAGATGAGGAGACATTTCTTTCCATAGGGGGTTGTGAATCTTTGGAATTCTCTACCCCAGAGGGCTGTGGAAGCTCAGTCATTGAATATGTTTGAAGCAGAGATTGACAGATTTATAAATACAAATGACATAAAGGGATATGGGGATAGTGTGGTAAAAAGGAATTGAAATAGAAGATAACCCATGATCGTATTGAATGGCGGGGCAGACTAGATGGGCTGAATGGCCTACTCCTGCTCCTATGTTCCGAAGCTGCTTAACTCTTTCAAACTGGAGGTAAGTTCGCTCAAGCTACTTTCGTAGTGTTCCGAATTTTAGGTGGTACGCTTCTGATACTATCTCATATGCACCCTGGATAGCGTTTTTAGTCATCTCAGAATCTGATGAACTTTCATCTGGCAACAGTGAATAAACTTCATGAGCTTTTCCTGTTACTTTGCTTTATAAAAACAGTGTCCAGTTCTCTGCCGCCATTTCAGCTGCTTTGCAAGTTTTTCAAAAGTGACAAAAAATTCTGCCACATGCTCCTCATTGAACTTCAGAATGAACTGGGATAACTGTAAGATCTCAGAACATGGTCCTGAGCTATGGGCAGCTCCCTCACTAGCTGTGCCTTCACTGGGTGTACTGGGTCTTCCTCTAGTTGTTTGAGCCGTCTTAACTCCCTTTCCTCCTTCTCCTTCTGGAACACTCTTGCTTTTTCCCTTTCTTGACGCTCACTCTGTTCTTTCTCGATCTCTCTGGAAGTCTAATTCTTGTCTCTTCTGTTCTAGTTTTGCCTTAGCTAACATTACTCTATCTGTTAGTGATTCTAACTCAGCTTGAGTCTTCAGCTTCAAGTGAAAAATGATTGGCCACAGGTCTTAGAATTTTGGGTTTCCTAGCTTTTGGGCGGAGAGTAATCCCTAACTGTCCAGCTACATTACTCAACTTTTCAACAGAGAGGGATTCTAAGCTGTACCGAGTTACTTCTCTCTGTATGTAACTCCTTTTTTGCCAATGTAACTCCTTTATTCAAAAAGGGAGGGAGACAGAAATTAGGAAATATTATGAAGCCCATAGATAGGGCAGAGAAGAAGAAACTGTTCCCTTAGCAGAGGTGTCAATAACCGAGGGGCATTGATTTAAGGTAAGGGGCAAGTGGTTTCGAGGAGATTTGAGGGAAAAAATATTTCACGCGGATGGTGGCTGGAATCTGGAACACACTACCTGTAAAGATGGTGGAGGCAAGAACCCTCACAACGTTTAAGAAGTATTTAGATGAGCACTTGAAATGCCATAGCATACAAGGTTACAGGCCAAGTGCTGGAAAAGGGGATTAGAATGGACAGGCTTGATGGCCAGCACAGACAGAGTGGGGCGAAGGGACTGTTTCTGTGCTGTAAAACTCTGTGCATCTATGACACTTCCAATTTCTCATTTGTTGTTGCGTTATCATCACTAGAACCGCCAGATTTCTGTTACAGCCAGGTGAGGAGGGGTCCCAGGCTCTCCTCTTGTCCTATCTTTTATTTCACTGCAGCGGGGTGTATTCCTTTTTAGCAGTGGACATGCTGACCACCTCAGTGAGCATTTTACCATTTACCGTTGTTGTGATCGTGAAAGAACCAATCAGACAGGTTTTCTTGAGTTTAAACAAGAGGTGAGTTTATTATACTTAACAATCTAAACTGAATCTAAATAAAATAATAAACATACACACATTCATGCACACACACACAGACCTGCAAATCACACAGAAATACATTATAGAGTGAGAACTAAATTTCTATTAGGATTAGAGTCCAGAATAAATTAAAAATAAACCAAAATCTGTGAGATTGGGTAATTCTGTGGTCTGCGCCTTTGCCTCCCTTATTTATAAGTGTCATGTCATCAGCAAGGGTTTAAATTATGTTGTTTTACATATAAGTTTATGTCACTTGTATATTTATCTATATGTCAGGAAGAGCACTGGTTTTAATACTGACCCCTGAGAAACAGCACTGTATTCTCCCCCTCCCCCAGTCTGAACAATGTCTGTTCACCACTTCTCTCTGCTTTCTGTCCTTGAGTCAGTGTCATATCCACTCTATCACTCTCACATTAATCCATGTGTTTCATTTTTCATAACAAGTCTATGAAATGTCATTTGATCACAGGCTTTTTGATAGTCCAGATAGATAGCAGGAAACATACTATCCTCATCAACACTCACAGTTATGTCATCAACTAACTTGATCAAGATTATCAGACATGATTTTCCATTAACCTATCCGTACTGTTTATCATTTAATATCACATGTTTTTCCTAGAATGATATATTTTTGTAGTGGGTCATGGCCTCCAGAAATTTCCAACCACCGACATTAGACTGACTGGTCAGTAGTTATCGGGTTTATCTAATGTCTCCTTATTTAAACAGCTTGTAACAGCTTTGTCATCACTCCCAGATCCAAAGACGATTGAAAGCTTCTGGCCAGTGCCTCTGCTATTTCCACATTCCTTCCCTCAACAAACCTCATATATCCCATCTGGACTGGGTAAATCTTCGACACTATTGCGTTGTAAATAGTGTTGGATTGAAAGGTGTTAACTGAACCTTCTTGTTCATTGACTGTAATTAACGTCAGTCTCCAAGGACCCGAATTGTGTCACTGGAGGGTTTCCCTCTTCTATTAATAACGGACTCCTTCCAATGTGCTGGCTCATAGTGTCAGTGGGAGCATCACCCCCGGCACTAACAGAGATCAGCGGCTCCAGAGAGCGAGAGAGGAGAGATCTGAATCTGCGAACAATAGATTGGAATATTACAACAATGGGGCAGAATCTGAGGACAATAGATTGGAATATTACAACACTGGGTCAGAATCTGAGGACAATAGATTGGAATGTTAAAACAATGGATCAGAATCTGGGAACAATAGATTGGAATGTTAAAACAATGGACAGCAAGAGTTTCTCCTATTGGTTTAGCCTCGTTACTGCAGATTATTTTTGGATAACATTAAATTTACGGATCCGTTATGCTCTGAAGATGATTCAAACGATTTACTATCCCATCCTCGCTATTATTGGTGTCCCTGGTAAGTCTCTGTATCCAACTATTAGATCTATAAATCATATTTCACTGATTTAGTGTTCTTGTCATGTAAATCTTGGGAAGACTGAAGCCACAGTCTTCAGTCTCTGTCTCACATTCCACTCTGCATCCACTTTCCGCATTCCCCTCACTACCCAATGTCTGAGGCTGAGACAGACTGTTTGGAACCTCTTTGTTACATTTATATTCTGAGCTGAGTTCATTGCCATATTCCGCCTATCACCAACCCTACCTGCTACTACCTCTGTAATATCACCCATCATCACCTCTACCCATCTGCTAATAATCCCTCATCTGTGCCGTTGTTAAATCCACACTTAACTATTCCAATTCTATCCTGGTCACCCTCCCAGATATCAACCTGCATAAACAACAGCCCATCCAGAACTCTGCTGCCTATATCCTAACTCAGACCAAATCCCGATCGCCCATTACTTCTGTGCTCACTGATCGACATTGGCTCCCGGTCTGGCAGCACCTAAATTTTAATATTCTCATTCTTGTGTTTGAATCCCTCCATGGCCTCACCCCTCCAATTAGTCCAATTTCCCTGTCCATCTCCCATATTCTTGAAAATCTTATGCCTTCAAGTCTTTTTCCAATTCCCTTTTAGAAGTGAGCTGTTTTCACTCTATATCTTCCCCTGCTGTGATTTTCACTCTATGACGGCACTTTTGCCAACGCTATGGAAACCTGGAACAATAAAATGATGTGAACTGCACAGCCGGCCACTTCTAGTGTGGCCAGCACCGTGCCCAGAGCTGGGCAGGGAACTAGCCTGGGTATACTGTGCATGTGCTGTTAGTGTGAGGAAGGGTTTGAATTGACGCCAATCTGCCATTCCGACAGCTTTGATGTACGTCTTTAAATCTTGATCTGTGCATGTCGACTGACCGCCTGTGTTAGTCACTCTCAGCTTAACATACATTCAGCAGCACGAAGGACCCCCACAGGTGTTATTTAAAAGGACCAGGAATCCAACTTACAGGTGAGGGGCTTGTGACTTACTTTTGTAGTTGTAAAGTTAGTGGAGCTGCTGTGGATGGTTTTCTGGAGGTTGTGTTGTAAGCTGCTGCAGACATTCAGGGAGGGCAGAGGATTTGGTGAACCAACTCTGGACGAGGTATGGGGACTGTAGTTACAGTGTTTCTGGGTCTGTCACATGACCAACAAATGGAGCAGAGGCTGCAGAGAGGGGAAGCTCTGTAAAGATGGAGAGGAGGGGGCTCTGCCTTACCCACCCCGGTTTTGCAAGAGCACTTTTCCTACCTACACCTAACCCAGGAGCAGTGTGTGAGGTGACTCTGATTCAATAAGGATGTGGTCACAGAGCTGTGTCACCTCCTGTAACACGACCTGGAGCCTCACACCAGGGTGAGGACGGAGCTGTCAGTGGCTGTTAAGGTCACAGTTTCATTGAACGTCTATGTATCTGGATTTTTACAGGCAGGAGCATGAGACAAATCTAACGTAGGGATGTAGAAATCGATGTAGTCATAAAATAATTTCCGACATAAAAGGAGGCCATTTTACCCCTCCATGCCAGCTCAATCTGGAACAATCCAGTCATTCCCACTCCCCCTCTCAATCCCCCTATCCCTGCAAGTTCATTTCCTTCAGGTGCCCATCCAGTTTCCTGTTGAAATCATTGATTGTCTTATCTTCCACCACCCTCCTGGGCAGTGAGTTCCATCTCATTGCAATTCACTGTGTAAAAAAGTTCTTTCTCATATTCCCCCTGTATCTCTTACCCAAAACCTTCCATCTGTGTCCCCTTGTCCGTGTTTCATCAGTAAATGGGAATAGTTTTTCCTTGTCTATCTTATCTACTTCTGTCATAATCTTGTAAACCTCTATCGAATCTCTCTCAATCTCCTTTACTCCAGGGAGAACAACTCCAGCTTATCCAAACTAACCTTGTAACATCGATAGCACAGAGAGATGGACATTTGCTCTGTTTGTAAACCCGTGCCATTCCTGCACTGTATGTGTTTGATGGGGACAGTGTAGAGGGAGATTTACTCTATATCTAACCCTGTTTATTTTTCTTCCCCTTTTCTATATCCCATATTGAGGGGGCCTTTATTCCTCAGGCCCGCTTTATATACATATTTAAATTTTTTAAATACCTTTATTTAAAACAGATAAATAAACCAAAATCTCAAATTAAAATGCCATTCACGGCGTCGATGATGCACTCCAGTCCCTGTGGTGCCCACCGGTCACAGAAGGCCTCAAGCATACCAGCGGAAACTACATGCTCCTTCTCCAGGGACACCCGGGCGCGAGCGTAACCGCAGAAGAGGGGCTGGCAATCGGGGAGGACGGACTCCCCGACCACCCGCAGCCTGGACCTGTGAATTGCCACCTTTGCCAGGCCCAGGAGCAGACCGACGAGGAGATCCTCCTCCCGGCTTAAGCCCCTCCTCACCGGGTGCCCAAAGTGTCGAGGGAGCTTTACTCTGTATCTAACCCCCGTGTAGTATCTGTCCTGGGAGTGTTTGATGGGGACAGTGTTGAGGGAGCTTTACTCTGTATCTAACCCCCCGTGATGACCTGTCCTGGGAGCGTTTGATGGGGACAGTGTAGAGGAAGCTTTACTCTGTATCTAACCCCCGTGTTGTACCTGTCCTGGGAGCGTTTGATGGGGACAGTGTAGAGGGAGCTTTACTCTGTATCTAAGCACCTTTTTTTTTTTCTAACCCCGTTTTTTTTTTCTCTTTTCCAAGGTGGCCTTTATACCCCAGGCCCCTTTTATATCTTTTATGTCGAGGGGGCCTTTTTTCTTCAGGCCACCTTTATATACACACTTATATTTTTAAAAATAACTTTATTAAAAACAGAAATAAACAAAAACTCAAATTAAAATGCCATTTTCGGCGTCGACAATGCACTCCAGTCCCTGCGGTGCCCACGGGCCATGGAAGGCCTCAAGCGTACCACATGCTCCTTCTCCAGGGACACCCAGGCGCGAACGTAACCGCGGAAGAGGGGCAGGTAATCGGGGAGGACGGACCCCCCGACGGCCCGCAACCTGGACCTGTGAATTGCCACCTTGGCCAGGCCCAGGAGCAGACTGACAAGGAGATCCTCCTCCCGGCCCAAGCCCCTCCGCACTGGGTGCCCAAAGATCAGGAGCGTGGGACTGAAGTGCAGCCAGAATTTGAGGAGCAGCCCCTTCAGATACTCAAATAGGGGCTGCAACCTCGCACTATCCGTATAAACATGGAACACGGACTCGTCCAGGCCGCAGAATGTACTGGTGGCCTGGGAGTCCATGAACCTACTTAAAAGTCTATTGCACGGGACTGCTCTGTGCAGCACCCTCCACCCCAGGTCCCTGATGTAAAGGGGGAAGACTCCCGCGTAGAGAGACGTCAATCGGGGATTCCCCTCGCTGCCAGATGGCAACGTGGACCGCCAGGGCTTGTCCGGCCGGCTGACGAGGGCGAGGAAGTGGAGAGTGTGCTTGAGCAGCCCGTACAGGAAACCCCTCCGTGCCGATTGGAATGGCACGGAGGGCATTTCCGAGAAGCGGCTCGGGTTGTGCGGGACCGGCTCCCGAGGAGGGTTTCGGGGCCTGGGTCCGATGAGCAGTTCCGGCCGAGCGGGGGTCAGCTCCGCCGGGATCGCTCCGCACTCCCGAGCCCCCTCGCCACCCGCAGTGAGGGGCGTCCCGGGGGTTTCGGCTACTCCTCCGCCCGCCGGACAGTCCCCGGAGTCGGCCGCCCGGACAGCCGAGGCGCTCTCCTCCGCCGGTGGGGGAGCGCCCTGACTGGAGGCGACCATGTTCCAGACACAGAATTGATCCCAGTAAAAGACAGGCAACTCCCTCAGAGATGCGTGGCTAACGGACTCGACCGGGAGCTGCGTGTCGTCTTGAAGGCAGTGACACTGGCGGAAAAAATACGTCGCCAGCGCACACCATCTGGGAGGATGCTCGACGTAAAGGTATCTCTGCAGGGCTTGAAGGCGGAGAGTCGCAACCTGGGTGTGGACGCACACCAGTGACTGACCGCCCTCCTCAATCGAGAGACTCAGGACCGCGGCAGAGACCCAGTGTTTCCTCCTGCCCCAGAAGAAATCGACAAGTTTCTTCTGGATCTTGGTGGCAAATACAGGGGCGGGGCCAGAGTGACCATCCGGTACTACAACATGGAGGCCACCAGTTGGTTTATGACCAACGCTCGGCCCCTGTAGGAAAGCACTCGGAGCAGTCCTGTCCAGCGCCCCAGCCGAGCGGTGACTTTCGCCTCCAACTCCTGCCAGTTTGCCGGCCAGGCTTCCTCAGCGGGGCTAAGGTGGACTCCCAGATAGAGGAGGTGCGTGGTGCTCCACGCAAAAGGTGTCATCTCCTCTGGCAGGGAGTCCACCCGCCACTGACCAACCAGGAGTCCAGAACATTTCTCCCAATTGATCCTCGCGGTGGACACAGCAGAAAAGGTTTGCTGGCAGTCGCGCATCCTCCGCAAGTCAACGGGATCTGTGACCACGAGGAGCACGTCGTCTGCGGAAGCCGAGAGGACGACCCTATGGCCGGCTCACGCAGAGTCAATCCCGTCAACCTCCTGCAAATGCGGCCTGAGTCCAAAAGTGCGCAGTGTCCCGAAAAGGTTTTTGTGATCCACCCTGTCGAACGCCTTCTCCTGATCGAGGGAGAGTAAGGCGACCAACTGACCAGTCCTCTGGGAAAGTTGGATCAGGTCCCAGAACAGGTGGATGTTGTCCTGGATGGAATGGCCCTGGACCGTGTAGGACAGGTCGGGTTGGATCATGTGGGCCAGCACGGAGCCCAGGCGGGTAGACATAGCCCGAGCAAAGATATTATAATCCGTGCTGAGGAGGGAGATCGGACGCCTGTTTTTAAGCAGGTGGAGATCGCCCCTCTTCGGCAGCAGGACGACGACCACCGGGGCATCTCCCCGGTCGCCAGGCTTTCCCCCAGGACCCGCGCATAATCGTCCCCCAGGATGTCCCAGAACGCCCTGAGGAACTCCACGGTCAACGCATCCAACCTTGGGGATTTGCCCCTCGAGAGCTGGTGGTGGGCGCCGGTCAGCTCTGCTAATGTGAGCGGAGCCTCCAATCCTTCGGCGCCCTCCGGGCTGACTTGCGGCTGGTCCTCCCACAAAACTCTGCATGCATCCTCGCTGGATGGATCCGGAGAGAACAACGCACTGCAATAAGTACGGTCCAGGAGGCCCATTCTCTCCGGATCCGTGATGGAGGATCCGCCGTCGGCCAGCAGCTCGACGAGCTGCTTACGCACCTCCGCCATTTTTCCAGCGAATAGAAGATTCCAGAATCTGGATCCGCGACCTCACGTATGCACCTCGGGACCCTATGAGCTGCAGGTCCCTCAGCGCGCCCTACTTCTCTTTGTACGCCTGCCACAGGGCCAGGTCCATGATGGCATGACCGAGGCGGGATTCCAAGTCGAGCACCTCCCTCTCAAGGCGCCCGATCTCGGCTTCCCGCCTCTTGGTCGACCCCTTCGCGTACTCCTGACAGAAGACGCGGATGTGAGTCTTACCCACATCCCACCATAGCCTCAAGGAGGGGAAGCCCCCCTGCTTCCTTCTCCAGTCGGCCCAGAATCGACAGAACGAGTCCCGAAATCGCACGTCCTCCAGCAGCCAGTTGTTAATGTGCCAGTACGCGGATCCCGCCAGCGTGCGGAGTGGAAAGAACTCTGCCCACACCAGGTGGTGGAGCATGGCACCAGCCACCTGGAGGCCGCCGAGCCGCGTGAGACGTCCGCCTGTGAAAAGTAGAGGCGGTCGTTTCGCGACCCTCCTCCTCCAGACCGCCATGTGAAGGCGCTGGAGTCGGGATGCAGATTCTGCCAGACGTCCACCAAGTTAAGGGAGCTGATCAGTCCCCTCAACTTCTCCACCGACGCTTGGCCGTGCTGGGGACTGAAGCGATCCCCCACCTCGAGGGTGCAGTTAAAATCCCCCCCCCCCCCCCGAGGATGATGCACTCGCTGCTATGGATGGAGCTCAAGAGAGCAGACACTTCTTCAAAGAGGCGCGCTTGCAACGCGCTGGGCCTGGGCGTGTACACGTTCACAAAGTGGAGCAGCACGGTCCCCAGGCGAACGGCGTGGTGGAGCAAGCAGCCCGGCACTAGCTCCTTGACCCCCAAGATCTCTGGCTGAAAAGTCGGGGCCAACAAGATAGCCACCACATTAGAAATAGGGGTGAGGTGACTCATGTAGAACCCACCCTGCCACTCCAGGAGCCAGGTGGCTTCGTCTCCCGGAACGGTGTGGGATTCCTGCGGAAAGCTCACCGCGTATCTCCCTTCCCTGAGGACTGAGAGATTGGCAAATCTGCGGTGAGACCCACTGCTGCCGTTGATGTTGAGGCTGGCTATGGTTATCTTCATGTCAAAGGTACTTAAAACCCGTCACCAACACCTCACTGTGAGTAGGGAGTGGAAGTGCACCTGGCCCTCCACTCCCCCAGCAACCCATTGAGGAACACATTAAAACGGCGCCTCTCAACCAGTTTCACGCCCGAATGCTTGCCCGCTTTGTTCAGGGCGGCACGGACGGACTTTATGATCAGCGCCAGATTCGACCAACGACCAGCTGAAATTTATTGCAGCAACCTCTGCAAACCGCGAGGAAATCCCGGAGTTCCGCCGTGGGGATGAGAGGAGATTCAGTGGGAGGCACGAGAGACTCCACCACCTCACTGGCGATGGAATCAAGATCATCCTCCGTGCCCCACACCGAATCCCCATCCTCCTCAGGGTCATCACCGCCACTGGCCGACACACCCACCACACACTGTGGGGCGGACGTCCCGGCAGCGCCAGCTGATCCCGCTTCCATCAGGATCCCACCCCCAGGATCGATGGCTGAGGAGTCCTCTCTTTGTTCTATTGTGAAACTGGAGCCTGTGGGCGCCAGCAGTTCAGGACCCCCCCTCACCTCCATCCCCAGGCCAATGAGTGGTCCAGGGGAGACAGGCGTTCCCGACTCCAGAAATCCAGCCGGAGCCGAGACCTGAGGAGGCGGAGGGAGGAGGCCATCTCCCCCTCCGCCAGCACCCACAGGCCCAGCAGATGGGGCAGCGTTCTCGGTTACAACCGGGTCGGGTGTATCCTGGTTGGTGGTGGACTCCAGCTGGGAGGGCCGACACTTTGAGGCCCCGCCCTCCCCTTTACTCAGGGCACCCGACCCAGTGGCAGTGGCAGAATGGGTGGCGTCCCCAGGCTCCTCCATCACAAGCACGGCTCCACTGGCTTCCCCTGGAGGGGTCACATGTACAGGTGTCTCCCCCTCCACTCCATCCTGAGGAATAGGGATCTTCTGCCCAGACTTTGTGGTCTTGGTGGTGGCGTTAGGGGAAACCTGGGGACCCGAAACCGGAGGCAGCTCACCTTCAACAGATGGGCCCTGCGCCTCAGGGCCCCTTGTCACCTCTGTGGAAGGCTGCCTTCTCCTCTTTTTCCCAGTTGGGTGCGGAGGCTCAGAGACCTCCATATTATCAGAGGCCTCCACCTCTGCACTCACCTTTTTTTTATTCACCCTGGGCCTGAGCCCAGCCCTGGGGCAAGTTGACTCCCCGAGATCGGGCTTTGTGCTGAGCTCAGACTCGGGTAGTGTCTCTGTGTCCAGGAGACGCGCCTCTCGATGTTGATTTCTCCTCCGCGCCTTCCTTCCACTTGGACGGTCACCCCCTCCCTGCCGGAGGCCGTGAAAACCACAGCCTCCGGTACCGACTGTATGGTATCTGGTAGAGGAGTAGGGGGGTGGGAGGAGGTGCAGCGGTGCCACCCTGGGCCGCCGATTTGGAGTTGGCAGGAGGGAGGTTGGGGCAGCTCTTACGAACATGGCCCACCCCCTTACAGACATGGCACCGCACCCCGTCCAAGGTCCAGAAGAAGCGGTAGGCCATCCCCTGGAACTCTACATTAAAGTGGCCCTCTGTAACCTCCTCCCACGCCAGCTGCATGAATAACTGGCGGCGGAAGGAGCACACGTTTCAGAGGCTGTTCTCCCGAAGACCGAGCAGGACTGGGATGAGCCCCGTCTTTACCTGCCCCAGACGGTGCAGGTGGGGAAGGAGGAGCTCACCAGGAATGAAGGGCGGGACATTAGATAGAGTGAGCCTTTACACAGTGGCCTCCAGGTGGTCCACTGGCAGGAAGGTCCGCCCACGGTGAGCCCCTTGCTCAGAGCCAGGGACACCGCCCGCTCGGTCTTCAGGAATAACACTGCTTTCCCGTACATTTTAGAGGCTGCAACAATGGCCGAAGGGCCGACAACCTCGGCCATTGCTTTCACACATGCCTCTATAGTCATGTTCGGGTGGATGTAGCTATTGACCCCATGTTTCGATGTTAATAAAGCAAACGGCGAAGGGGCAACAGGTGCAGCTGCAGCAGCCGCAGCAGCATATGGACGGGAAGGCCGCGCCACCGGCGAAGGAGGGCTTGCCATGGTTTCTAAGAGCCACGTCCACCCCCAAGAAACAAAGCAAATTTACAATTGAAACAATAAACAAACAAACTGTAAACAAAGTGGAGTGGGAGTTGAGGAGGATAGGGGAAGTAAGGTAAAAGAAAATGGGAGGACAGATAACTGAGGCGACTGAGTGGAGAAAGGGAGAGAAAGGCTGACAGGGATGTTGATCCAACTGCCAGTTGGAGCACCTTTGTAACAATTAGTCCAAAACTGTTTGTTGTCTTCTAGTTGGGGGAGGCTTCTTCGCCCGGGATGGCTGAAGCCGCCCGGTACTCTCCTCTTCTGCTTTTAACAAAAAAAGTCTTCCCCAGGCAACTCCAGCTGTCCCAAGCAGGTAATTGGGGTGGGAACAGAGCTCCCTGTGTGCAAGCACCAATACAAATACAGGGGCCCCCTACTGGATTTGGCAGCCCCGCCCAAGTCTTCCGGCCTCTTCTCCCTCCCCCCAAACAGTCCAAACTTAAGTTCCAGAGATGTAGAGGAAAGGATAGCAAAGATGATTCTCGACAGGAGCGAGAGTAACAGGGTAGTTGTTATGGGGGACTTTAACTTTCCAAATATTGACTGGAAATACTGTAGTTCGAGTAGATTAGATAGGTCAGTTTTTGTCCAGTGTGTGCAGGAGGGTTTTCTGACACAGTATGCAGACAGGCCAACCAGGGGGGATGCCACATTGGATTTGGTACTGGGTAATGAACCCGGCCAGGTGTTAGATTTAGATGTAGGTGAGCACTTTGGTGATAGTGATCACAATTCGGTTAGGTTTACCTTAGCGATGGGCAGGGACAGGTATATACCGCAGGGCAAGACTTATAGCTGGGGGAAAGGAAATTATGATGCGATTAGGCAAGATTTAGGATGCGTAGGATGGGGGAGGAAACTGCAGGGGATGGGAACAATCGAAATGTGGAGCTTATTCAAGGAGCAGCGACTGCGTGTCCTTGATAAGTATGTACCTGTGAGGCAGGGAGGAAGTTGTCGAGCGAGGGAGCCGTGGTTTACTAAAGACGTTGAAGCGCTTGTCAAGAGGAAGAAGAAGGCTCATGTTAGGATGAGACGTGAAGGCTCAGTTAGGGCACTTGAGCGTTACAAGCTAGCCAGGAAAGATCTAAAGGGAGAGCTATGAAGAGCGAGGAGAGGACACGAGAAGCCATTGGCGGATAGGATCAAGGAAAACCCTCAGGCTTTCTATAGGTATATCAGGAATAAAAGAATGACTAGAGTTAGATTAGGGACAATCAAGGATAGTAGTGGGAAGTTGTGTGTGGAATCAGAGGAGATAGGGGAAGCGTTAAATGAATATTTTTCGTCCGTATTTACAATAGAGAATGAAAATGTTGTCCAGGAGAATACTGAGATACAGACTACTAGGCTCGATGGGATTGAGGTTCACAAGGAGGAGGTGTTAGCAATTTTGGAAAGTGTGAAAATAGATAAGTCCTCTGGGCCAGATGGGATTTATCCGAGGATTCTCTGGGAAGCCAGAGAGGAGATTGCAGAGCCTTTGTCCTTGATTTTTATGTCGTCATTGTCGACAGGAATAGTGCCGGAAGACTGGAGGATAGCAAATGTGCCCTTGTTCAAGAAGGGGAGTAGAGACAGCGCTGGTAATTTTAGACCTGTGAGCCTTACTTCGGTTGTGGGTAAAATGTTGGAAAAGGTTATAAGAGATAGCATTTATAATCATCTTGAAAAGAATAAGTTCATTAGCGATAGTCAGCACGGTTTTGTGAAGTGTAGGTCGTGCCTCACAAACCTTATTGAGTTTTTCGAGAAGGTGACCAAACAGGTGGATGAGGGTAAAGCCGTGGATGTGGTGTATATGGATTTCAGTAAGGCGTTTGATAAGGTTGCCCACGGTAGGCTATTGCACAAAATACAGAAGTATGGGATTGAAGGTGATTTAGAGCCTTGGATCAGAAATTGGCTAGCTGAAAGAAGACAGAGGGTGGTGGTTGATGGCAAATGTTCATCCTGGAGTTTAGTTACTAATGGTGTACCGCAAGGATCTGTTTTGGGGCCACTGCTGCTTGTCATTTTTATAAATGACCTGGATGAGGGTGTAGAAGGGTGGGTTAGTAAATTTGCGGATGACACGTAGGTCGGTGGAGTTGTGGATAGTGCCGAAGGATGTTGTAGGTTACAGAGGGACATAGATAGGCTGCAGAGCTGGGCTGAAAGATGGCAAATGGAGTTTAATGCGGAAAAGTGTGAGGTGATTCACTTTGGAAGGAGTAACAGGAATGCAGAGTACTGGGCTAATGGGAAGATTCTTGGTAGTGTAGATGAGCAGAGAGATCTTGGTGTCCAGGTACATAAATCCCTGAAGGTTGGCACCCAGGTTAATAGGGCTGTTAAGAAGGCATATGGTGTGTTAGCTTTTATTATTAGGGGGATCGAGTTTCGGAGCCACGAGGTCATGCTGCACCTGTACAAAACTCTGGTGCGGCCGCACCTGGAGTATTGCGTGCAGTTCTGGTCACCACATTATAGGAAGGATGTGGAAGCTTTGGAAAGGGTGCAGAGGAGATTTACTAGAATGTTGCCTGGTATGAAGGGAAGGTCTTACGAGGAAAGGCTGGGGGACTTGAGGTTGTTTTCGTTTGAGAGAAGGAGGAGGAGAGGTGACATAATAGAGACATATAAGATAATCAGAGGGTTAGATAGGTTGGATCGTGAGAGTCTTTTGCCCCGGATGGTGATGGCAAACACGAGGGGACATAGCTTTAAGTTGAGGGGTGATAGATATAGGACAAATGTTAGAGGTAGTTTGTTTACTCAGAGAGTAGAAGAGGCGTGGAACGCCCTGCCTGCAACAGTAGTGGACACGCCAACTTTAAGGGCATTTAAGTGGTCATTGGAAAGACATATGGATGAAAATGGAATAGTGTAGGTCAGATGGTTTCACAGGTCGGCGCAACATCGAGGGCCGAAGGTTCTGTACTGCGCTGTAATGTTCTATGTTCTACCTCTCTCCACTTTCTCCAGTCTCCACTCTGCAGTTGCTGCAGCACAGGTGCAGCTGCTCCCCCTGATTGCTGGCAGGAAGTGCTTCAAATTGCCCAGCCAATCCCAGTGTTGTACCTGTCCTGGGAGTGTTTGATGGGGACAGTGCAGAGGGAGCATTACTCTGTATCTAACCCCATGCTGTACCTCTTCTGGGAGTATTTGATGGGGACAGTGCAGAGAAAGATTTACTCTGTATCTAACCCCATTTTTTTCCTCTTTTTTCCTTTCTTTCCCCCGTTTTTTAAACTTGTGTTGAACTGAACAGTTTAGAGGCAGCTTGAATCTGTATCGAAGCCGTGCTGCCCCTGCCATAAACTTCAGCACAAATAAAATTCCTTTCCAAACTCGCACCAAGTTAAAGGCCTGCTCAAGTCACAAACAAAAACCCGACCTGAATCCGACGGAGCCATATGGGACCCGAGCCCGACCCGGCCCAGGTCCCTCCATTTTCCCCCGAGACCGACCCGACCCGACCCAAGCCCAAAGGTCGAGTTCGGAAGAATAGCCCGACACATGTCATCGGGTCCCATCGGGTTCGGGTCGGGTAACAGGCCTTTCCACCAAGTCCCGTTGATCCATCAATACTATGCTCACTGGCTTACGTTGGTTCCTGGTCCAGTAATGCCTCGATTTTAAAATTCTCATCCTAGCTTTCTGACCCAACTCATTCCGAACTACTCAGAAATGAAACTGCCTCCTCAAAATACTAAATGTTGGTTTGTTTGAGGGAACACCTTCACATCACGGACTGCTGTGGTTCAGGATGAAGGCCCACCATTTTCTCATGGCAACCAGGGATGGGGAAGTAATGCTGGCCTTCCTTGTCAGTATCACCCATATCCTGAGAACGGATAGACAGGAAATAAAATAGGAATAAAAGCAATGAATTTGTAATTGACGGATTGAAACCAGGCGAGGTCTGTGATCAGAGTGAGACGTCATAACCGAATAAACAAATTGTCAACACAATTTATCTCACCAGCCCCTTGTGTTTGTCTTTCTGCTGTTGTCTTCATCAGAAAACAAGTAACAATTAATCTCGGGAGTAAAAACTGCTGAATGTCAATTGTACACATGAGATACGTACTCAATGGATTCTGTTATCAGACAGTCAGAGAATTACACAGCACAGGAGGAGACTATTTAACAAATCGTACCAGTTCCAGATCTTTGAAGGAGATTTCCAATGATTCCTCTCCCCTGTTCTTTTCTCCCAGTCCAGTAAATCACCCTGTTAGTATTGATCCAATTCCCGACTGAAAGTTTCTGTTAAATCTGCTTCCACAACCCTTTCAGGAAGTGAATTCCAAATCATAAACACTCGCTGTGTAAAGAAAAGAAAATCTCCTCATCTCTCCTCTGTTTGTTTGTTAATCAACATTAAACTGGTTACTGACCCTTCATCCAGTGAAACCAGATTCTCCTTATTTATTCGAGAAACACACATCATCATTTTCAGCCCCTCGATTAAATCTCCCTTTTATCTTCTCTGCTCTAAGGAGAAAAATCCCAGCTTCTCTCCACATAACTGAAGTCCCTCATCCCTGTTAACATTCTAGTATATCACCGAGCACCATCTCCAAGGCCTTGGAATCCTTCATAAAGTGTGGTGTCCAGAATGGGACACAATATTCCAGCTGAGGCTTAAACAGTCATTTATCTGGTCTTCGCAGAATGTTCTTGTGCTGTTATTTTTTTAATTCTTTGCTTCTAGTTCTAAAGCTAACGATCCCCTATGCCTTTTTAAATCCTTCTCCACTTGTCCAGCCACCATCGAAGATGTCTGTACATACACACCCAGTCTCTGTGCTCCTGTACCATCTATTAAATGGTGCAGTTCAGTTTCTATTCACTCCCCTTATTATCCCTGCCAAAATAACCACTTGCCCAATTCTATGTGTTAGATTTCAGTCACCTTGTGTATTCTCATGTCACCACCAGACTGTCCATGTCCTCCTTAATACTGCTACTATCTACCACACTAATGACAGCATTTATGATTTACATGTCATCTGCAAGAGTTGAAATTATGTTTTTGTTTTACTCTAAGTCTATGTCATTTATATATTTATCTATATGTCAGGACGAGCACTCGTTTATCTAATCTCTCCTTTTCAAAAGAGGATGTAACATTTACAACACATCAGGCCAGTGCCTTTGCTATTTCCACAATTCCTTCCTTCAGCAACCCTCACACATCCCATCCAGACCAGCTAAATGTTCCATTTTATTGTGGTACAAAAGTATTGGATTGAAAGGGGTTAACTCAACCTGTTTGTTCAGTGACTGTAATTAATGTCAGTCTCTTTGGACACTAATTGTGTCACTGGAGGGTTCCCCTCTGCTATTAATAAGGGTCTTCATTTAATGTCTTACCCATAGTGTCAGCTGGAGCATCAAACCCGGCACTAACAGGGATCAGTGGCTCCAGAGAGAGGGAGAGGATCGATCAGAATCTGTGAGCAGTAGATTGGAACGTTACAACAATGGGTCAGAATCTGAGAACAATAGATTGGAATGTTATAACAATGGACAGCAGGAGTTTCTCCTCTTGGTTTGGTTTAGTTACTGCAGATTATACTTGGCTAACATTAGTTCGGCGGATCTGTTATGCACTGAAGATGATTCAAACAATTTACTATCCCAGCCTCGCTATTATTGCTGTCCCCGGTAAGTCCCTGTATCCAACTAATGGATTCATAAACCATATTTCACTGAATTAGTGTTCTTGTCATTTAAATCGTGAGAAGACTGAATCCATTGTCTTCACTTTCTGTCACAAACTTTATTCCCTCTCCACGATCTGCAATCCCCTCACTGAGGCTGAACCAGGAAGTTTACAGCCTCTGGTATCTTTAATGCTGAGCTCAGTTCACCCCCATATTAACTCCATCTCCAACCCTTCATATTGTTACAGCCAGGTAGGAGGGGTCACAGTCCTTCCTCTTAATTGACCGCAATAGTGTTTGGTCTTTTTTTAACCGTGGATGTATTTACCATTTTTGTGATGTTTTACTTTTTACCTTTGGTGTGATAGTGAAGGAACCAATCGGAAAGGTTTTCTTGCGTTTAAACATGAAAGAGGTGAGTTTAATACACTTAACATCTAAACCCGATCAAAATAAAATAATAAAAATGTTATTTATACAGTTATGCTGCCACTGACAGAAGAATCTCACGTACACAAATATATTACAGAATGAGAAGTAAAATCATGGCTGGATTAGAGTCCAGAATAAATCAAAACATAATATGCAGTCTGTGAGGTTTGATAATTCCCTGATCCTCTGGCTGAAGGTGTACTCTTGAAGTCTTTGACTGGTCGAGGTGCCCATTGTGGCTGATCCACATGGCTCAGGATTTTCTTGAAGGCAGACTGGTAGGTGGCCTTTTTCCCCTGGTGCCTCAGTCTGTAGCAATCTGTAGGTTTGGAGGGTCCACAGTCGCAAATAGTTTTCAAACTTGTGATGTCATCTGGAGAGAGACAGAAAGAGAACGGGGCTTGGGGTTGGTTGGGAGGGGGCGCGGGTGCGGTGGTGCTAGGGGAGGGGGGAAGGAAACCAACCTTCTGCTTCTTCCATTTTGAATCACTGGCTTGTCTGTCTTTGTCCAGGGAAAACTCCCAGCTTTCACAGAAATGGTCAGACGATCTCATGGCTGCCTCAATATATTTTCTGGAGCCTTCTAATGAGATTCAAGGTGAGGAATTTCCATCTCCCCAGGGCTCAGGATGCCATTATTTACACTTGGAGTAGTTTACGCTTTCAATAGTCAGTGTGTCAGGATGTCCTTGAATTCCATGCTAATGAATGCAATCTTAGCAAATTCAGTCTCAAGAGCAAGCCATTATTTTGGGTCCAGGCTCATCCGACATGTGTCTCCTGTTGGAGACGTTGGGAAATGAAAAGGTGCTTCAGATACAAATTGCAGTGGCCATCTTGGCTGCCAGTTTTTTGCAGGATTTTTTCCATTAAAACTTTAATGTAAGTTTCCAACTGATGAATTAAAATTCCGCATTGGCATATTGTGTTTCCTTGACACGAATAACACCTCTGTAATATCTGCCTCAGCCTACCAGCTGCGTAAACCCTCATCGTATCTTTGTTAAATCCACACTTGACTCTTCAAATTATATCCTGGCCGCCCTCCAGTTATAAATCTCCATAAACCACAGCCCATCCAGAACTCTGCTGCCTATATCTATCTCTCACCAAATACCGATCACACATCACCCCTGTGCTCACTGATCAACAGTGCCTTTCGGTCTGGCAGCACCTTAATTTTAATATTCTCAGCCTTGTGTATGAATCCCTCCGTGTCCTCACCTGTCCAATTAATCCCATTCCCCTGTCCATTCCCCATAGTCTTGTAAATCAACCTTTGAGTCTGCTACCAATTCCATTTTTAAAGTGAGTTGCTTTCCCTCTCTATCTCCACCAGCTGTGGTTTTCACTCTGCGGTCCCACCGGTGCCATCATTACAGAAACCTAGATCCATAAAATGATGTGAACTGACAGCTGGTCACTTTTAGTGTGGTCAGCACAGTGTCCCATGTTGGGCAGGGATCTAGCCTGGGTGCCATGTATGTGTTGTTAGTGTGAGGAGGGGCTTGTACTGATGTCAATCAGCCATTTTTGCAGCACTGATGTACGATTTTGAAACTTGGTCTGTGCATGTCCACTGACCACCTGTGTAAGTCACTCTCAGCAGAGCATAGATTCACCAGCATGAGGAACCCCCACCCGAACTTCCCCCACTGACACCCCCGAAAGTTATTTCAAAGGATCAGGCATCCAACTTACAGGTGAGGGCCTTTTGACTTACTTCTGCCATTGTAAAGTTAGTGGAGGTTCTGTGGATAGTTTTCTGGAGGTTGTGTTGTGAGCTGCTGCAGACATTCAGGGAGGGCAGAGGATTTGGTGACCCAACTCTGGACGAGGTATGGGGACTGTAATTACAGTGTCTCTGGATCTGAAACATGACCAACAAATGGAGCAGAGGCTGCAGAGAGGGGAGTCTCCGTAAAGAGGGAGGAGGAGGGGGCTCTGGCCTTCCAACCCGTTTTTCCCAAGAGCATTTTTCCTACCTACATCTAATCCAGGAGCAGTGTGTGAGGTGACTCTGATTCAATAAGGAGGTGGTCACAGAGCTGTGTCACCTCCTGTAACACGACCTGGAGCCTCACACCAGGGTGAGGACGGAGCTGTCAGTGGCTGTTAAAGTCACAGTTTCATTGATCTTCACTGCATCCGGATCTTTCCCCAGGCAGGAGTGGGCGGCATATCCAACATAGTCACAGAGAGTCATCGAGTCATTTACGACACAGGAGGAGACCAGACGGACTCTCCATGAGTCTCTCTGTGTAACAATCCAGTCGGTCCCATTCCCCCACTCAATCCTCATATCCCTGCAAGTTCATTTCCTTCAGGTGCCCATCCAATTTCCTTTTGAAATCATTGATTGTCGTGGCCATCACCCTCATGGGCAGTGAGTTCCAGCTCATTACCATCCACTGTGTAAAAAAGTTCTTCCTCATATTCCCCCTGCATCTCTTACCCAAAACCTTCCATCTGTGTCCCCTATTCCGTGTCTCATCAGTTAATGGGAACAGTTTTTCCTTGTCTATCTTACCTAAGCCTATCATAATCTTGTACACTTCTTTCAAATCTCTCTCAATCTCCTTTACTCCAGGGAGAGCAACTCCATCTTCTCCAAACTAACCTTGTAACTAAAACACCCCAATCCCTGGAAGCATTCTTGTATTCTAGTAGAATCATATAAAGTTAAGGCACAGAAATCGGCCACTTGGCCCATCTTGTCTGCGCCAGCCAGAAAATGATCCACCTATTCTAATCCCACCTTCCAGCATTTGGTGCGTAGAGCTGCAGATTACAGCACTTAAGGTGCATATCCAGACTATTTTTGAATGAGTTGAGGGTTTCTGACTCAACTATCCTTTCAGGTAGTGAATTGCAGACCCAGCACCACCCTCATCTCCCCTCTGATCTTTCTACCAATCACTTTAACTCTATTCCCCCTCTTCGATGTTATGGTGAATAGAGTCTTCACCTTCTCTCTATCCAGGCCCGTTATAATATTGTACATTTCAATCAGATCACCCCTCAGCCTTCTCTGTTCCAAGGAGAACAACCCCTGTCTATCCAATCTTTCTTCATAGCTGCATTTTTCTATTCCTGGCAACATCCTCGTAAATCTCCTCTGTTCCCTCTCTAGTACAATTACATCCTTTCTGTACTGAGGAGACCAGAGCTGTACACAGCACTCAAGTTGTGGCCTAATCAATGAGTTATACAGTTCCAGCATAACCTCCCTGTTCTTGTATTCTGTACCTGGGCTAATAAAGGAAAGGATTCCATATACCTTCCTAACCACCTTATCGATCTCTGCTGCTACTTTCAGGGATGTGTGGACATTCAATCCAAGGTCCCTCACTTTCTCTACACTTCTTAGTATTTTGACATTATTCCTGTATTCCTTGTTTGACCTCCACAAATGCATCACCTCATATTTCTCCAAGTTGAATTCCATTTGCCACGTTTCTGCCCATCTGACCAGGCCATCAATATATTTCTGCAGTCTACAGCTATCCTCCTCGCTATCTACCACACGGCCAAGCTTCGTGTCGTCTGCAAACATCTTGATCATATCCCCTACATTTACGTCCAAATCGTTAACTTGCACCACAAAAAGCAGGGGACCCAGTACTGAGCCCTGTGGAATGCCACTGGAAACAGCCTTCCAGTCTCTAAAACAGCCGTCAACAATTACCCTTTCTTTCCTGCCACTGAGCCAATCTTGTATCCACCTTGCTGCATTTCCCTGGATCCCGTGGGATTTTATTTTTTGAACCAGTCTGCCATGTAGGACCTTGTCAAAAGCCTTGCTAACATCCAAGTAGACCACATCTACTGCACTACCCTCATTTATCTTCCTTGTTGCTTCTTCAAAACATTCGATTAAGTTGGTGAAACAATATCTTCCCTTAACAAATCCATACTGACTATCCTAAATTAAGTAGAGGTGGTGAGTACAGAAGAAGGCAAGTTATGCCGAACCTTTATAAAGCTCTGGTTCGGCCCCAACTGGAGTACTGCATCCAGTTCCATTCACCATAGTTTAGGAAGGATGTGAGGGTCCTTGACAGGGTGTAGAGGAGATTTACCAGAATGGTTCCAGAGATGGAGGATTTTAGCGACAAAGTTAGTTTGGAAATGCTGGGATTGTTTTTCTTGGAGTAAAGGAGATTGAGGGGAGATTTGATAGAGGTATACAAGATGATGTCATATTTGGATAAGGTAGACAGGAAAAGATGTTCCCATTAGTTCATGGTACAAGGACTAGAGTTAAGGTTGTGGCAAGAGATACAGGGGGATGTGAGGAACAACATTTTTACAGAGCGAGTGGGAATGGCCTGGAAATCACTGCCTATGAGGGTGGTGGAAGCGGAGATGGTGAATGATTTCAAAAGGATATTGGATGAACACTTGAGGGAAATCGACTTGCAGGTATATGGAGACAGAGCTGGGGAATGAGACTGACTGGACTTATCTACAAAACTGTCATGGACTCGAAATGACTATGACTCTCTGACAGGGGATTACTATTACTACTGCTTTCCTGCACTTGGAAAATTTATAATGGACTGGACAGTATCACCCTGTTGAACCCCGTGATGTAAGTGAAATGTTTGATGTCCCAGAATGTGGTTAACAAATGTCTTTCACAAACAGAGTAAATCAGTTCAGTCCCACTCACCATTCTGGATCATTCACAATGGGGAGTAGTTTCTCCTGGTTTTCTCTACATAGGACAGCAGCCAGGCTTTTCACAGTGTCCCCTACCTCCATGTGGAAAGTCTTGTCAGGGTTAGGTGAGATCAGACACGTTACCGAGGCGACAGCTTTCTTCAGTTGTGTTGCTGCTTCTGTGCTCTCTTCAGTCCAACTGGGTTAAAACTGGTCATCATCACCATTAGGTAGTTCATAAAGAGGAGTCACAGTCTCTGCAAATCGAGGGATGAGGGTCCACTGAAACCCCACCTGCCTGAGGATAGGACGCAGGGCAGTCTTTGAGGTGGACAGGGGTAGACACTGGATGAGGGTCTGCTGATACCCCACCAGCCTGAGGATAGGACACAGGGCTGTCTTTGAGGTGGACAGGGGTAGACACTGGATGAGGGTCTGCTGATACCCCACCAGCCTGAGGATAGGACGCAGGGCAGTCTTTGAGGTGGACAGGGGTAGACACTGGATGAGGGTCTGCTGATACCCCACCAGTCTGAGGATAGGACACAGAGCAGTCTTTGAGGTGGACAGGGGTAGACACTGGATGAGGGTCTGCTGATACCCCACCAGTCTGAGGATAGGACACAGAGCAGTCTTTGAGGTGGACAGGGGTAGACACTGGATGAGGGTCTGCTGATACCCCACCAGTCTGAGGATAGGACACAGAGCAGTCTTTGAGGTGGACAGCGGTAGACACTGTATGAGGGTCTGCTGATACCCCACCAGTCTGAGGATAGGACACAGAGCAGTCTTTGTGGTGGACAGCGGTAGACACTGTATGAGGGTCTGCTGATACCCCACCAGTCTGAGGATAGGACACAGTGCAGTCTTTGAGGTGGACAGCGGTAGACGCTGGATGGGGGTCCGCTGAAACACCACCAGTCTGAGGATAGGACACAGGGCAGTCTTTGAGGAGGAAAGGGATAGAAAATAGATGAGGGTCCGCTGAAACACTACCAGCTTAAGGATAGGACACAGGGCAGTCTTTGTGGTGGACAGGGGTAGACACTGTATGAGGGTCCACTGAAACACCACAAGCTTGAGGATAGGACACAGGGCAGTCTTTGTGGTGGACAGTGGTAGACACTGTATGAGGGTCCACTGAAACACCACCAGCTTGAGGATAGGACACAGGGCAGTCTTTGAAGAGGACAGGGTAGACACTGTATGAGGGTCCACTGAAACACCACCAGCTTAAGGATATGACACAGGGCAGTCTTTGTGGTGGACAGGGGTAGACACTGTGTGAGGGTCCACTGAAACACCACCAGCTTAAGGATAGGACACAGGGCAGTCTTTGTGGTGGACAGGGGTAGACACTGTATGAGGGTCCACTGAAACACCACCAGCTTGAGGATAGGACACAGGGCAGTCTTTGAAGAGGACAGGGTAGACACTGTATGAGGGTCCGCTGATACCCCACCAGTCTGAGGATAGGGCACAGGGCAGTCTTTGTGGTGGACAGGGGTAGACACTGTATGAGGGTCCGCTGAAACACCACAAGCTTGAGGATAGGACACAGGGCAGTCTTTGTGGTGGACAGGGGTAGACACTGGATGAAGGTCTGCTGATACACCACCAGTCTGAAGATAGGACACAGGGCAGTCTTTGAGGTGGATTGGGGTAGATACTGGATGAGGGTCCGCTGAAACACCACCAGTCTGAGGATAGGACACCGGGCAGTCTTTGTGGTGGACAGGGTAGACACTGTATGAGGGTCCACTGAAACACCACCAGTCTGAGGATAGGACACAGGGCAGTCTTTGTGGTGGACAGGGGTAGACGCTGGATGGCCTCGACCTGATGTTGGTCTGGGCTGATGCTGAATGATCCAATCTGGACACCTACAAACGTGACACGATCTTGCACCAGCTGGGCCTTACGTGGATGGTCTTTTAGACTAGCTCCCAAAGTAGCTGCAGAAGTTCCAGTAAAAAGGTTAAATGTGTGGACACGGTCTGTGGCAATGAGGAGGCGATCATCAATTTATTTCAGCAAGTAGGAAGACTGTGAAAAGCTCATAAGGTCCCCGGCCATATATTTGTGTAAAATAGTGCGGTTATTGTGGAATCCCTTGTAACAGACATATCCAGGGGTATCTGTGGACCTCAGAAGTGAATGTGAATTTAAATTGTTTCTCTAGTTTTACTGGGATACTCCAATAACCATTAGAGATATCCATGGTGCTGAAGACAGTCCTGCCGCTGGGAATCCGGGTGAGTAGGGTGGGTGTCTCTCAGACAACCGGGTTCACACAGGGGTGACTGTGTTGAGTTTGTGGTGGTCAACAGTCAGTCTCCAGCTACCATCCCGTTTTCTAACTGGCCAAATGGGGCAGTTAGTTAGTAGTGAATGTGCATTTGTGAACTACACCCTGGTATAACAATGACATGATAGTGTCTGGAATATATGATATAAGCTCAGTTCGGTAAGAATACTGCTTCATGGAGCATGCAATGGTCAGTTAATTTCTTCAGGTCTGCTCATGTTTCCACAGTCATCTTTATGGGTTGTGAATGTACTCAGCACCGACTCGAGAATCGCCTGTACCTCAGGGTCATCAGAGGTGTCTGGTACCCACTCCTCTGATATTTTAATCATGAATATTGAGGGTACACTGGACACCAGAGCAGGGGTATGTTTTAATGTTCTACAATATACAAATATAGGGATAATCAATTACTGCTGATAACCTTTGAGCACATTACTGCCCAGTAGTCCCTGTCCATTATACAGGATCATATAAAAGGGAGGCAGGACTTTGACATGAGCTGTGTTCCCTCTCCTATACCACTGTAAGGTCTGATCCAGGGTCACAGATTAACCAAAAGGAGGTCGAAGGGTCACAAGCAGTTTATTGCAGGGAAACTATTGGAAAATATTCAGAGGGACCGGATTAATCTCCACGTGGAGAGGCAGGGATTAATCAGGGATTGTCAGTATGGCTTTGTCAGGGGGAGATCGTGTCTAACTAACTTGATTGAATTTTTTCGAGGCATTGACTAGATGTGTAGATGAGGGTAAAGTAGTTGATGTATTCTACATTGACTTCGGTAAGACATTTGATAGGGTTCTACATGTGAGATTAGTTAAGAAGGTAAGCGCCCATGGGATCCAGGGCAATTTGGTAAATTGGATCCAAAATTGGCTCAGCAGCAGGAGGCAGAAGGTGATTGGCAAGGGTTGTTTTTGCGAGTGGAAGCCTGTGACCAGTAGTGTACTGCAGGGATCGGTGCTGGGACCCTTGCTGTTTGTAGTGTACATTAATGATTTGGACGTGAATATAGGAGGTATGACCAGTAAGTTCGCAGCTGACACGAAAATCTTTGGTGTTGTAAATAGTGAGGAGGAGAGCCTTCGATTACATGTCGGTTTAGATGGTCTAGTAAGATGGGTAGAGAAGTGGCAAATGGAATTTAATCCTGAGAAGTGTGAGGTGATGCATTTTGGGAGGACTAACAAGGCAAGGAAACATGCAGTGGATGGTAGGACTCTAGTATGTACAGAAGGTCAGAGGGACCTTGGTGTACTTGTCCATAGATGACTGAAGGCAGCAGCACAGGTAGGCAATGTGGTTAGGAAGGCATTTGGGACACTTGCCTTTATTAGCTGAGGCATAGAATATAAGAGCAGGGAGGTTATGATGGAGCAGTATAAAAATCCAGTTAGGCCACAACTGGAGTACTGTGTATAGTTCTGGTTCCTGCACTATAGGAAGGATGTGATAGCACTGGAGGCGGAGCAGAAAAGATTCACCAGGATGTTGCCTGGGCTGGAGAATTTCATCTGTGAAGAGCGACAGAAAAGTCCAGTGTTATTTCCCTTAGAGCAGAGAAGGATGAGAGGGGTCATGATTGAGGAATGCAAAATTGTGAGGGGCATTGATAGGTTAGATAGGAATAATCTTTTCCCTTAGCGGAGGGGTCAATAACCAGGGGCATAGATTTAAGGTAAGGGGCAGGAGGTTTAGAGGGGATTTGAGGAAAAGAATTTTCACCCAGAGGGTGGTTGGAATCTGGAACACACTGCCTGAAGGGGTGGTAGAGGCAGGAACAGTCATAACATTTCAGAAGTATTTAGATGAGCACTTGAAACGCCATACCAAACAAGGCGACAGGCCAAGTGCTGGAAACTGGGATAGGAATAGTTAGGTGCTTGATGGCTGGCACAGACACAGTGGGCCGAAGGTCATGTTTCTCTGCTGTATATCTCGATGACTCTAGTGAGGACTAACAGTTCAAATACCGCACAACATCAGAATAAATATAGTGGACATACGACCTGTGGCAGGTGAGAATGGCTTTCTGGCTATGGATCAGATGTCAGAAGCTATTATTAAAGATGTTATAGTAGGGCAGGTAGAAACATTCAAGGTGATCAGGCAGAGTCAACATGTTTTTGTGAAAGGGAAATCATGTTTAACCAATTTATTGGAGTTCTTTGAATAAGTAACATGTGTTGTTGGTAAAGGGGGACTGGGAGATGTTCTGTACTTAGATTTCCAGAAGGCATCTGATAACGTTCCACATCAAACGTCATTGTGGAAAATAAAAGCTCATGGTGTATTGGGTAACATATTGGCCTGGATGGAAGATTGGCGAACTAACAGGAAACAGCGTAGGCATAAATGGGTCATTATTATGGCTGGCCAGATGCAACGTGTGGTGTGCCAGAGGAGTCAGTGCTGGGGACTCAACTTTTTTACAATTTATATAAATGATTTTGATGAGTGGACCGAAGGTATGCTTGCTAAATTTGCTAATGATTCCAAGATAGTTAAGAAGATAAATTCTGAAGAGGACATAAGGACGCTACAAAGGGATATAGATAGGTTAGGTGAGTGGTCAAAGATCTAGCAAATGGAGTAGAATGTGGGAAAAGGTGAAATTGTCCATTTTGGCAGGAAGGTTTGACAGTCACCTCGAGACTTGACTATTCTAACACACTCCTGGCTGCTCTCCCACATTCTACTCTCTGTAACATTGTGATCATGCAAAGCTCTGCTGCCAACTTCTAATTTACACCAGATTCTGTTCACCCAACATCCCTGTGCTCACTTACCGACATTGGCTCTTGGTCCAGTAACACCTCAATTTTAATATTCTCACTCGTATGATCAAATCCCTCCACGGCATCAGCCCTCTGATTATCCCAATCCCCTGCCCATTTCCAATATTCCTGAAACGTGTTCATCTTAAAATCTTTATCTAATTCCATTTTAAAGTGAGTTCCTTCCCTCTCTCTCTCTCTCTGATCACACATTTCATCTCTCCAGCTCTACTGGTGCTGTGGAAGTTTGGATCCAGAAAATGGTGTGAGCTGCACTGCCGGTCACATCCAGCGCATTGTACAGGAAACCCAGGCTGGCCGGGGTCCTAGCGTGGGTGTAACGTGTGTGTGTCTGCAGTGTGAGCGGGGTCTGAATATGGTGTCAATCAACCATTCCAGCAGCTTTGATGGACGTCTTTGAAACTTGGTCTTTGCATGTCCACTGACCGCCTCTGTTAGTCACTATCAGCTGAACAGACATTCAGCAGCACGAGGAACCCCCTCTAGTGTTATTTAAAAAGACCAGGGATCCAACTTACAGGTGAGGGGCTTTTGACTTACCTCTGCTATTGTAATGTTATTGGAGGTGATGTTAATGGTTTTCTGGAGGTTGTGTTGTGAGCTGCTGCAGACATTCAGAGAGGACAGAGGATTTGGTGACCCAACTCTGGACAAGGTATGGGGACTGTAGTTACTGTGTCGCTGGGTCTGTAACATGACCAACACATGGAGCAGAGGCTGCAGAGAGGGGAATCTTTGTAAGGAGGGAGGAGTATCGGGCTCTGCCCTACCCACCCCTTGTTTTCCAAGAGCACAAAGAGCAGTGGTCCTAATACCGAGCCCTGGGGAATACCACTGTATACTCCCATCGAGTCTGAACAACAAACTTTCACCACTTCTCTCTGTTTACTGTCCCATAGCCAATGTTATATCCACACTGTCACTGTCCCTTTAATCCATAGGGTTCAGTTTTCCTAAGCTGTTCATTGAATGACACTTGATCAAACACCTTTTGAAAGTCCATATATATAACTTCAATCACACCACCCTCATCAACCCTCTCCATTGTTTTATCAAAGAACTCCATCATGTTTACCTCACCACCACCTCTCTCCACTCCTCCACTGTTGTTAAATTATCAGACTGATTATCCGACATCCAGTACTGGATGAGCAGAAATGTCCCCCAATTAAATATTGGGAAGACTGAAGCCATTGTTATCACTCCCCACTCCAACTCTGTCCCCTTGCTATTGATTCCATCCCTCTCCCTGGTAACAGTCGGAGATTCAGAAAGTCTGTTTGCAACCTTGGTGTCACAGTTGACCACAAAATGAGCTTATAACATAATATTCATTCTATCACTACGACCGCCTGTTTCCACCGCAGTAACAGCACGCAACATCACCCCTGTCTCAGCCCATCTGCTGCTGAAACTCATTCATGCCTTCATTTCCCCTAGAAATGACTATTCCAACACGTTCCTGTCTGGTCTCCCGCATGCTACTCTCTGTTAATTTGAAGTCCTCCAGAACTCTGCTGCCCATGTCCTAATTCGCATCAAGTGCTATTCACATATCACTGACCGACATTGACTCCTGATCAAATAATGTCTTTATTTAAATTCTCCACCTTGTTTTCCCTCCAGGACCTCAACTCCCGTCCTGTATCTGTAATATCCAGCCCCACAACCCTTCAATATATCTGTGCTCCTCTAATTCAGGCCTCCTCTGCGTCCCTCCTTATTGCTGTTGTTATTCCTGATGAATCTCTGTCTCCAGCTATTAGCTCTACAACCATTGCTAACGGTATTATAGTTCTTGTAATTTACCCTCATCTCTCCTGCTGTTACTGCCCCTGGTAAGTCTTTATTTCCACATATAAGATCTGTAAACTCTGGTTCACTGAAATACTGTTCAAGTCATTTAGTTTGTTTTTTTCGAAGAATGAAGCCAGTGTTATTGGTCTCCATCAGAAATTCAGTCCCCTATCTGTGAACCACATACCCCTCCCTGCCCAATGTCTGAGGCGGAACCAGACAGTTTGCAACCGCTGTGTTCTATTTTAACCTGAGCTGAGTTCATCTCCATATTCTCTCCATCACAAACCCTGCCTACTCCACCTCTGCCTCGGCCCATCTGCTGCATAAACCCTCATCTGTACCTTTGTTAAATCTACACTTGACTATTCCAATTCTATCCTGGTCATCCTCCCAGTTATAAACCTCCATAAACTACCGCCCATCTAGAACTCTGCTACCTGTTTCCTCACTCACACTAAATCCCGATTATCCATCACCCCGGTGTTCATTGATATATATTGGCTCCCAGTCTGGCGGCACCTTAATTTAAATATTCTCATTCTTGCGTTAGAATCCCTCCATGTCCTCACCCCTCCAATTAGTCCAATTCCCCTGTACATTCCCATATTCTAGAAAATCTTTCGCCTTCAAATCTGTTTCCATGTCCCCCTTTAAAGTGAATTTCCTTCCCTCTCTATCTCTCCCTGGTGGTGATTTATGGCTCTACAGCACCACTGTTGCCCACACTTTGGAAGCAAGGATCCACAAAAGGATGTGATATGAGTTACCAGCCACTTCCGGTGTGGTCTTCACACTGCCCCGTGCTGTGCCCGGGTGTACATTGTGTGTGCTCGTAGCATGAGGAGTTGTGGAATGTCACGTCAAACTTCTGTTCCAGCAGCTTTGATGTATGTCTTTGAATCTTGGACTGTGCATGTCCACTATAAATGTTTGTTGCTTGGAAAAGCATAGCATAATAAATTTCAAGCAGCACGGATATGCTAATGACAAATCCTGTCTGGAAAACTTCAACAAGAACTTATCCCAAGGTACTTCACAGCAGCATTATGAAACAAAGTATGACACTGAACCACAAAGGGAGATATTAGGTTAGGTTTCCAAACGCTTGGTCAAAGAGGCAGGTTGTAAAGAAGTGTCTTAAAGGATAAAAGTGAGGTGGAGAGGTGGAGCTGTGAAGGGAGGATATTCCAGAGTTTGGGACCGAGGCAACTGAAGGTGTGGCCACAAATGGTTGAGTAATTAAAATCAGGGATGCACAAGAGGCCAGAATTAGAGGAGCAGAGATATCTCAGAGGGTTGTGGGGCTGGAGGGGATTACAGAGTTAGTGAGGGGTGAGGCCATGGAGGGATTGGAAAACAAGAATGGGAATTTTAATATCAAGACATTGTTTGACTGTGAGCTGATGTAGCTCAGTGATCGGGGAATGGGAATTGTTGTAAGTTAAGACACAGACTGCAGAGTTTTAGATGACTTCAAGTTTACAGATAGTAGAATGTCGGAGAATGAGTTGGAATAGTCTCGTCTACAGGTAATGAAAGCATGAATGAGAGCTTCAGCAGCAGATGCGTTGAGACAGGGGTGAAGTTGGGCAATGTTATTGATGTGGAAATAGGTCGTCATAGTGATGGCACGAATATAAGGTTGGAAGCTCATTTTGTGGTCTATTGCCATGGAATCACAGAATTGTTACAGCACAGAAGCTGGCCATTCAGTCCATCGTGTCTGTACTGGCTCTCCAAAAGAACAATTCGTCTGGTGTCACTCCCCTGCCTTCTCCCTGTAACTCTGTACAATCTTCCTTTTCAGATAACTATCCAATTTCTTCCTGAATGCCTCGATTGAATCTGCCTCCACCACACTCTCAGGCAGTGCATTCCAGACCTTAACCACTCGCTGTGTGAAAAAGTTTTCCTCATGTCACTGATGCTTCTTTTACCAATTACTTTAATTCTTTGCCCTCTCGTTGTCGATCCTTTCAGGAATGGGAACAGTTTTCCCCATCCACTCTGCCCAGACGCATCATAATTTTGAATACCTTTTTTCAAATCTCCTCTCAGCCTTCTCTTCTCCAAGGAAAATGTTCCAACTTCTCCAGTCTATCTTCAGAACTGATATTCTTCATCCCTGGAACCATTCTTGTGAATGTTTTTTTCACACTCTCCAATGTCTTCACGTTACCTAAAGTGTGGTGCCCAGAACTAGACGTAATACTGCAACTGAGGCCGAACTAGTGTCTCGTAGTAGTTCAAAATAACCTCTTTGCTCTTGTATTCCATGCTGCTGTTAACAAAGCCCAGGATACTGCATGTTTCATTAACTACTCTCTCAACTTGTCCCGCGCCCTTTAATGACCTATGCACATATACATCCAGGTCCCTCTGTTCCTCACCCCCTTTACAATTGTACCCTTTATTATACATTGTCTTTCCATGTTCTTCCTACCAAAATGAATCACTTCACATTTCTCCACATTGAACTTCATCTGCCACCTGTCTGTCCATTCCACTTACTTGTCCATGTCCGTTTGATTTTCTACAATTTACTCCTCACAGTTCACAATGCTTCCAAATTTTGTATCATCTGCAAACTTTGAAATTGTGTCCTGTACACCGAGGTCTAGGTCATTAATATTTGTCAGGAAGAGAAAGGGTCCCAACACTGATCCCTGGGAAATTCCATTACAAACCATAAATAAAAACAAAAAGTGCTGGAAAGACGCAGCAGGTCAGGCAGCATCTGTGGAGAGAAAAGCAGGGTTAATGTTTCAGTTCTGTGACCTTTCATCAGAATTGGCAAAGGTTAGAAATGTAATAGGTTTTAAGCAAATAAAGCAGGGGTGGGGCAAAAGAGAACAGAAGAGCTGTTGATAGAACAGAGGGTCAAAGAGATTAACTGACCAGGAGGTCATGGGTAAAAGGCAAAGAAAGTGTGCTAGTTGTGCGGCGAAAGACAAAGCATTAGTGTAGTGAGGGTGTTAAATGACAGAATAATGAACAGCCCTAGCTAAAAGCACCAACATAAAAAAATCAGTTTAATGCTGGCACATGGCAAAAAATGATAAAACAAAATAATCGTTGAACTCAGTGTTCAGACCGGCAGGCTGTAGAGTGCCTAATCGGACAATGAGGTGATGTTCCTCGAGCTGGCGTTGATGTTCTCTGGAACACTGCAGCAGGCTAAACGCAGATTGGGTGACCGCTTTGTGGAACACCTCCACTCAGTCCAAAAGTGTGACACCGAGCATCCGCTCGCTTATCATTTCAACACCCTCCATCCTCCACCCCCGCTCTAATGGTCACATTTCTGTACTTGTGTTTCCCCCAAAACCCTCACTTTGTCAGTTCTGATGAAAGGTCGCCGACTTGAAACATTAACTCTGCTTCTCTCTCCACAGATGCTGAGTATTTCCAGCACTTTCTGTTTATATTTCAGATTTCCAGCATCCGCAGTATTTTGCTTCGATTCCACTACAAACCTTACTCCAGCCCTAAAAGTATCCATTAATCACTTCTCTCTGTTTCCTGTCACTCAGCCAGCTTAGTTTCATGTTGCTACTGTTGGTTTTATTTGATGAGCTATAACTTTGCTCATAGGCCTGTTGTGTGGCACTTTCTCAAATGCCTTTTGGAATTCAATTTATACCACATCAACAGCATTTCCCTCATCAAACTTTCTTTTTACCTTTTCAAAAAACTCGAGCCATTTAGTTAAACACAATTTTCCCTTAATTAACACCCATTTGTCCAAGTGCCCATTAATTTTATCCCAAATGTGATACCAACGTTGCAATTAAACTGTCTGACTCTCAGACTGTTACCAGGGAGAGGGATGGAATAAATAGCAAGGTAACAGAGTTGGAGTGGGGAGTGAAAATAATGGCTTCAGTCTTCCCAATATTTAATTGGAGGAAATTTCTGCTCATCCAGTACTGGATGTCGGATAATCAGTCTGATAATTTAACAACAGTGGAGGTTTGGAGAGAGGTGGTGGTGACAGCACATGACTGACAGTACATGGGTTCCCGCAACTCCTTTTTGTAAACAAGGTGTAAAATTTACAGCCCTCCAGTCCTCTGTCATCACTCTCATATACAAAGAGAATTGACAGATTCTGTCCGGTGCCTCTGCTATTTTCACCATTCATTCTCTCACGAACCCTCATAATTCCCATCCAAACTGGATAAATGTTTAGTTTATTGTGGTACAAAAAGTGTTTGATTGAAAGGGATTAACTAAACGTGTTTGTTCAGTGACTGTAATTAATGTCAGTCACCATGGGCCCTAATTGTGTCACTGGACGTTTTTCCTCTTCTATTAATAAGGGACTCCTTTCAGTGTGGTATCCCATAGTGTCAGCAGGAGCATCATCCCCGACACTAACAGGGATCAGCAGCTCCAGAGAGAGGGAGAGGATAGATCAGAATCTGAGAACAATAGATTGGAATGTTACAACAATGGGTCAGAATCTGAGAGCAACATTGGAATGTTACAACAATGGTTCAGAATCTGAGAACAATAGATTGGAATGTTACAACAATGGGCAGGAGTTCCATCTGGGAGTTTGACTTTCTTTCTGCAAATTATGATTTTCTGCCATTAAACAGTCGGATCTATTACGCACTGACGATTATTCAATACATTTTCTATCCCATCCTGGCTATTATTGGTGTCCCTGGTAAGTCTCTCTATCCAGCTATTTATTCCATAAGCCATGTTTAACTGCATTACCGTTCTTGTCATTTACTCTGCCCTCCTTTCTACTTTTGTTATTCTTGGCAAATCTCCATCTCCAGATATTAGCTTTATAAACCATTGCTACGTGTATTAGAGTTCTTGTAATTTACTCTCTCATCTGCACTGCTGTTGCTCTCCCTGATAAGTCTCTATTTCCTGCTCTGAGCTCTGGAAACCTTGTTTCACGGAAATAATGTTCTTGCAGTTTTAATTTTGGGAAGAGTGGAGCGAGTGTGATCGGTCTCCATAAGCAATTCTGCCCCCTATCCATGAACCACTTCCTCCTCCCCGGCCAATGTCTGAGGCTGAACAACCTCTGTGTTCTATATAAACCAGAGCTGAGTTCATCTCCATCACCAACCATGCCTAATACCACCTATGTAACATCACCCGTCTCCTCCACTGCCTCAGCCCATTTGCTGCATAAAGCCTCATCTGTGCCTTTCTTAAATGCACACTCGACTATTCCAATTTTCCAATTCTATTCTGGTCACCCTCCCAGGTAAACATTTTCATAAACCACAGCCCATCCAGAACTCTGCTGCCTGCATTCTAACTCACACCAAATCCTGATCAGCCATGACCCCTGTGCTCACTGATCTACATTGTCTCCTGGTCCAGCAGCATCTTAATTTTAATATTCTCTTTCTTGTGTTTGTACATCCTCCATGGCCTCACCCCTCCAATTCCCCTACATAATTCCTATATTCCTGCCAATCTTTTGCCATAAAGTCTTTTCTTCAATTTCTCTTTTCAAGTAACTGTTTGAAAAGGCACTGTTTGAAAGTTAGGGATCGCACTTTTTGGGCAGAGATGAGGAGATTTTTTTTCCTCTCAGAGGGTTGTGTGTCTTTGGAACACTCTGCCTCTGAAGGTGGTGGAGGCGGTGGCATTGAATATTTGTAAGGCAGAGGTAGATAGATGCTTGTTGGGCAAGGGAATCAAAGGTTTTCGGGAGTAAATGGGAGTGTGGAATTCGAGACAGAAACAGATCAACCATGACCATATTAAATGGTGGAGCAGGCTCGACGGGCTGAATGGCCTAATTCTGCTCCGAATTCATACGGTCATATGGTCTTCCTCTCTATATCTACTCCTGGCAATGATTTTCAGCTCTTCAGCGCCACTGGGCCCAACGCCATGGAAGCTTGGATTCTTAAAATGGTACAAGCAAAGCTGCTGGTCACTTCCAGTGCTCAATGCTGCACAGGGCTCTAGCTCCAGTTCACCAAGCACGTGCTCGTAGTGTAAGGAGGGATTTGAATGTGACATCTATCAGCCATTCCAGCAACTTTGATGTATGTCGTTGAAACTTGGTCTGTGCATGTCCACTGACCGCATGTGTTACTCACTCTCAGCTGAACATTCATTCAGCAGCACGAGTAACCCCATCTAGTGTTATTTAAAAGGACCAGGCATCCAACTTACATGTGAGGGGCTTTTGACTTACTTCTGCTATTATAAGGTTAGTGGAGGTGCTGCGGATGGTTTTCTGGAGGTTGTGTTGTGAGCTGCTGCAGACATTCAGGGAGGACAGAGAATTTGGTGACCCAACTCTGGACGAGGCATAGGGACTGTAGTTACAGTGTCTCTGGGTCTGTAACATGACCAAAAAATGGAGCAGAGGCTGCGGAGAGGAGAAGCTCTGTAAAGAGGGAGGAGGAGGGGGCTCTGCCCTACCCACCCAGGGTTTTCCAAGACCACTTTTCATAACTTCACCTAACCCAGGAGCAGTGTGTGAGGTAACTCTGATTCAATAAGGAGGTGGTCACAGAGCTGTGTCACCTCCTGTAACACGACCTGGAGCCTCACACCAGGGTGAGGACGGAGGTGCCAGTGGCTGTTAAGGTCACAGTTTCATTGAACTTCTATGTATCTGGATCTTTCCAGACAAGAGCAGGAGATGTATCCAACATCGAGTCATGTACGACATAGAAGGAGGCCATTCATCCCATCATGTCCATGCTGGCTCTCCATGGAACAATCCAGTCAGTCCCACTCCCCCGCTCAATCCCTGTAGCAAATTCATTTCCTTCAGGTCCCCACCAGCTTTCATTTGAAATCACTGATTGTCTCTGCTTCCAACACACTTGTGGGCAGTGAGTTCCAGATCATTAACACCCGCTGCATAAGAAAAAAATTCTTCCTCACATTCCCCCTGCATCTCTTGTCCAAAACCTTCAATCCGTGCCCCTAGTCTTTCTTCCATCAATTAATGGGAACACTTTTTCATTGTCTAAATTATCTAAACCTGTCATAATCTTGTAACCTAACCTTGTAACTAAAATCCTCCATCCCTGGAACCATCCTGTTAAATCTCCTCTGCACCATTTCAAGGAGCTTCACAATCTTTCTGATGTGTGGTGGCCAGAAGTGGACACAATAGCCCAGCTGAGACAAAACCAGAGATTTTAAACGCTCATCATAACTTCCCTGCTTTTGTATTCAATACCTCTATTTTTGAAATGTACGATTATATGTGTTTTAATAACAAATCTCTCAATATGTCCTGTCACCTTTAAAGATCGATGCCCCCACAGGTCTCTCTGTTCCTGCACACTGTTTACAACTGTTACCCATATTGCCTTCCTATCCTTTCTGTCAAAATGTCTCACCTCACACTTGTCTCACATTTCCATCTGCCACTTGTCTGCCCATTCTAATCAGTATCTATCTCCTGTCACAGGTGGTTCTGAATATCCTCACTGTTTGTCACAGCTCCAAGTTTGGTATCAGAGACAGATTTTGAAATTCTACTCTGTATTCCAAGATCCAAGTCATTTATACACAGCAAAATAAAACAATGGCCCTCGCACTGACCCTGGGGGAAAACTCACTGTCTAACATCTTCCAGTCTGAAAAACTGTCATTTACTATGATACACTGTTCTCTGTACATTATCCATCTTTTATCCAATTGGACACTGACCAGCCCATTCCATGAGACTCAATGTTGGTAATTAACCTTTTATGTGGTATTTTATCAAACACATTCTTCAAACCAATATAGACAACATCCATCACATTCCCTTCAGCAACCTTCTCTGTTACATCATTAAAAAATTCAATTATATTTCTCAAACAAGACTTTCCTTTTGTAAATCTATGCTGGCTATCCTGAATTAACTCAAACCTCTCCAGATGTCTGTTGTTTTATCATCTGATTATTATTCTAAAACCTTTACCACCACTGATTTAGGACGAACTGGCCTGTAGTTGTGAGGCCTGTGTGTTGTCCATTGATATATCTGCTGTGTGATGGAGGCCATCTATGTCGGGTGAGGTGAATAATACTGTCTGTTCCCTTAGCAGGGAGAAGTAGGATGAGATATCCCGTGGCTTTGTCAGAATAGCAGGATTCCTGATGGTGTAGGTGGTTCTGCGGGGCCCCCAAGTCAACGGGGAGAGGGACAAGAACTGAAAGAACTCTCACTCCATTAATGGTGTGTGAGCATGCCCAGTACATCATGTTGGTGAGTGTCCACTATCCTGGCAGCAGCCACCATACCTTCATTCTGAAGCAGTCAGACATTCCCATGACCATCAGGAATCTGTAGAGAAAAATATGCGGCTCCTCGGAGACAATGATTACCCCAATCTTTACATTACAATCGCACCAGGAATCCGGAGGCCACATCAGGAGGAGCAGGAGGAGGAAGGGAGAATATTTCCTGGATACCTTCGACCTGGACAGGCTGTGGGAGAGTGTCTACTAAGACACCGGTTCCCATATGACAACTTCCCTTTCCCCCCATGGATTCCCCATTCTCCAACATTACACCCATCTGAGATGACCCATCGCAGTGTCCCCTTGGTCAGCATCCTGCAATAATAACACCAACAAAAACCTTTTCATAACATATATATCCAACAACACATCCAATTATACAAACTAAACTGAACTATTCACCCTTGTGTATTCCCTTAGTGCCTGTCTTGTGGGTTCCCTCGACTTGCCTATTGCTCCTACACAGTGTTTCCCCAGTGACTGCAGCATGGCTGGTGGAAGGCTGCTGACTTTCATTGGAGGAGACTGCAGATGGACTTGCAGGACGTTCTCGAACAGCTCTGGGCCTTGCGGGCTCGGATTCAGACTGCACCACCTCGACATGTGCAGTCTCAGCCTTGGCTGGCTGATGGGTAACAGCAAGAACACTGGTGGAGTGACAGTGATGTGAGAACAAATACTGTCATCCTGAGAGAGGACAGCAGGTTCATGCTCCACGGAGACACTCTCACTCCCATAGGGCGACACCTCAGTAATCCTAGTAATCTACTGGATCACAGATTGCTGGACTGCTGTGAGAGCCTGCAAACCCCTTTGAACACTGAGATCCACCGCCATGATGGCAGCAGTCTGATCCTGCATGGCAGCAAACATGGATCTCATGTCCTCAATCTGAGCTTCCACTGCAGCACTGAGACGTTGGGTGTCTGCCGTCTGTGCTGCAGTGGAAGCTGAGACAATGATCACCAGACACTGTATCATGACTGGGTCCGCTAGTGCTGTCATGGAGATAGTGACCACTTCCACAGGGGAAAGAATGGGCTTCAAGCTCCTGTGCCATGTTGGAGCCGGGCTCCTCCATGTTCCGAGACAGTGATAACAGACTGTCTGACAGGCCTGTCAATGGACAAAGTATCTCAGTGTACATGTCCATCAGCATTCTCCTGTATGCTGTTCCAGCAATGTTCACATCTCAGTCCTGTGCATTATAACTCGTTTGTGACCTCGCCCTCCGGTGAGCAGACACATGAACTATCCTTTTCCCTGGCCTGGCTGCAGCTCACTCGTGCTCGGTGACTCACCCCGTGCAGATTCCGACTCTTTGCCAGCCTCTAAGATGCACGCAGTGTAAGTAATTGATCTGGTGACTGTGAGTATCAGACCAAGTGATGGGGTTTCACCATCAGTGCAGTGCTGCTGCCCTCTCTCACTGTCTCCTGGATCTGCTGTGACTGGGAAGCTGGCAGTTTTATGTTATCATTGTTTTATTTATTTATTTATTTAAAGATACAGCACTGAAACAGGCCCTTCGGCCCACCGAGTCTGTGCCGACCAACAAACACCCATTTATACTAACCCTACAGTAATCCCATATTCCCTACCACCTACCTACACTAGGAGCAATTTGTAATGGCCAATTTACCTATCACTTGCAAGGCTTTGGCTGTGGGACGAAACCGGAGCACCTGGTGAAAACCCACGCGGTCACAGGGAGAACTTGCAAACTCCGCATGGACAGTACCCAGAATCGAAACCGGGTCCCTTGAGCTGTGAGGCTGCGGAGCTAACCACTGCTCCGCTGTGCCGCCCAGAAAAGTATTGGAAAGTATAAACTCAGAAGGGGGGTGTTGGGTGAGAGATTGCGGGTGGGATGGAAAGCAGGAGTTTCATGATCCCCCCATCTGCAGCCTGTACATCATCCCAGACATCAGGATGAGGGTGAGATGGGAGTTAAGAAGGGATATAAGGCAGGAGCGTAAAATCATCCTGAATACTCTCGGTGATGCCGGATGCTACGGGCTCTGTGACAGCCGGTCCCATGATATGGAGAACCATCTCCTCCCTCAGGCTCAGGGGATGAAGGTAAGCCTGGCCCCCGCCGGTTCAATGCGGCCCCGGTGATTATGGGAAACCTTGTCCTGTAAGAGAGAGGGCAAAATGTCAGTCATTGTGTTGCACTGTGTTTGGGTGATGTCCCTGCCATAGCTGAATAGCTGGGGAATGTGGAGGCAGTGAGAGGTGGGTGTGAAGCTGGTATAAGTGGAATGTGTGTGAGGGTGAGGTGGAGTATGTGAAAGTTAGGTGTGAGTACTGAGTGTTAGGGACTGCTGATGGGTGAGTGATGGGGATGTGGTACATTGAGCAGTGTGAGAGGTTGGTGATGTTGGGGGTAGGAGATGTCATGTGGAGATGAATTCACTGACATTGACCACCCGTGTGAGCTCATTAAACTTCTTCTGGCTCTGCTGCCAGTTCCTCGGGGCCAGACTTCTTGAATTGACCTCCCTGGCCGCCTGCTCCCATTCCCTTCGGAGGGAGTTCCTCGTGGTCTCCACCCCACCCCACAGAAACAGGGTCTCTCTTTTCCTGTCATCCTCCATGACTAAGGCCTCCAGCACCACATGCGTGAACCAAAGAGCCCTCTCTCTGTCCCAGTATTCCATTTACCTTGTCTCCAATTGCAGCATTCACAGTCAGCAGCAGCAGCCTCCTGTGATTCAGTGCAGCTTCCCTTTAAGAGGGACAGAGTGCCATCAAATGCTGAATGCTGGCTGAAAGACCATCTAGTCTCACACACAGTTAGGTCTCTGTTAAGCGTGCAGACAGACAGCAGCGCGGGTCACCATGGGCGACACGTAGATTTAATGGAAATGAGGAGACAGGAGCTTTGTGTGTCACCTGCCTCAACAGAAACGGACACAGGCAGATCATGATCCCTCTGCCCAAAAAGGGACGAAAGCCGGATTTTCTCGTTCTTGCTATTTCCCTTTCCATCTTTCACATTTGCTCCCTCTCTCTCCCTCTCTTCACTTCCTGTCTCTTGCTCATCGAATCAGAGATTGATGCACCACAGAAGGAGGTCTGTCGGCCCATTGTGTCAGTGCTGTCCCTTTGAAAGAGCTATCTAATTAGTTCCACGCCCCCTCCCCTTTCCCCAGACTCCTGCGTGTTTTCCCATTTTCAAGTATTTGTTAAATTCCCTTTTGAAAGATATTATTGAATCTGCTTCCACCATGTTTTCAGGCAGTGAATTCCAGATCCCAACAACTTGCTGTGTAAGAAATTTCTCCTCATTTCACCTCTGGTTCTTTGTCAATTACCTTCAATCTGTGTCTTCTTAATACTGCACTTTCTGACACTGGAAACAGTTTCACATTAATTACCCTATCAAAACCCTTCATGATTGAGAATTTTATATCAAATCTCCCCTTGCCCTTCATGGCTCTAAAGAGAACAATCCCAACTTTTCCAATCTCTCCACGTAACTGAATTCCCAGATCCCTGGTACCATTCTAGTAAATCACCTCAGTATCTTCACTGAGTCCTTGACATCCTTACCAAAGTGTGGTGAACAGAATTGGACACAATTCTCTAGCTGGGACCGAACCAATGATGTATAAACATCAGCATTTCCTCCTGAGCCTTTTTTACCCTGTGTGTCTCTCTCCAACTCAAAAGACACTACATGTTACCTTCAAAGATCTGTGTGTGTACACCCCAGGTCTCTCTACTCCTGCACCCACTTGATAATGGTATCATATAGATTAGAGATACAGCACTGAAACAGGCCCTTCGGCCCAACGAGTCTGTGCCGAACATCAACCACCTACTAATCCTACACTAATCCCATATTCCTACCAAACATCCCCACCTGTCCCTATATTTCCCTACCACCTACCTATACGAGTGACAATTTATAATGGCCAATTTACCTATCAACCTGCAAGTCTTTTGGCTTGTGGGAGGAAACAGGAGCACCCGGAGATAACCCACGTAGACACAGAGAGAACTTGCAAACTCCACACAGGCAGTACCCGGAATCGAACCCGGGCCTCTGGAGCTGTGAGGCTGCGATGCTAACCACTGCGCCACTGTGCCACCCTATATTTAGTTTATATTGTTTCGCCACATACTTCCTACCCAAATGTCTCACTTCACACTTCACTGTGTTAAATTACATGTGCCATGTTCCTGCCCATTTCACCAGTCAGTCTCTGTCCTCCTGAAGTCTGTTACTATCCTTCTCACTGTTTATTAACATTTCTGAGCTTCCGTCCATCTGAAAGGTTTGACATCATCCCGTCTGTACACCACGCAACGACAATAACAAACAGCAACAGCGATCCCAACTGTGACACTGGGGAATCCCACAGTGTACTTCCCTCCAGACTGAACAATAACCATTCTCCAATACTCTCTGCTTTCTGTCACTGTGCTAATTTCCTGCATGCTGGCATTGTAAATAAAAGAACAGTCTCCCATTTATGTAACGTGTTTCATGACCACTGCATGTCCCAAAGTGACTTCCAATTAATGAATACTTCTTAACACTTAGTCAGTTTCATAATGTAGGAAACAGGGCAGCCAATTTCTACACAGCAAGATCCCACAAGTAACAATGTGATGATGATCAGATCTGTTTTTGTGATGTTGATTGAAGGGTAAATAGTGACCAGGACACTGGGGAGAATTCCCCTGTTCTTCGAAATAATCCCATGGGATCCTTAACATCCAAATGGGAGGGCAGCCGGGGCCTTGGTTTAACGTTTCATTCGATATATGGCACCTCTGACAGTGCAACACACCCTCAGGACTGCACTACAGTGTCAGCCTTGATTCTTGTGATCAAGTCCTGCAGTGACACCTCATCCTAGAAGCTTGTGACTGAAAGGGGAGAGAGCTACAAACTGAGCCACTGCTGACATTGGCCCTTTAATCCCATGTGTTTCTAATTTGGTAACACGGCTGCTATGTGTTACTTTATCAAACGCCTGGTGAAAGGATAGGAATATTGTGAAAGTAGAGGCAGCTACAATCATAGAAACATAGAATACCACAGACATAATGAGGTCATTCGACCCATCAAATCTGTGCTGGCCCTTTCAAAGAGCAATCCAGTTAGTCCCACTCCCTGGCTCTTTCACTATATCTTTGCATTTTCTCTGCTTCAGATATTATCCAATTCCCTTTTGGGATCTACTATTGAATCTGTATCCATCAGCCTATCAGACAGTGCATTCCAAATCCAAACCACTCAGAAACACAAATCCCCATGTCTGCTTCTTTTACCAATCACCTTAAATCTGTGTCTCTGGTTAACGGCCCCTTGGACATTGGAAACAGTTTCTCTTTATTTAATTTATCTAAACCCTTCCTAATGTTAAAGACCTCAATCAAATCTCCTCTGAAAGATCTCTGCTCTAAGGTGAACAACATCAGCTACATAACTGTAATCCCTCATGCTTGCACAAATTCTAGTAAAACAGTTCTGTCCCCTCTCTGAAGGCACCATGTCCTTCCTAAAGTGTGGTTTCTGGTATTTGATACAAGACTCCAGGTGGAACCGAACTAGTATTTTCTATATGCTTCACATAATGTCCTTGCTTTTGCTCTTTTTTCCTCTATTTATCAAACCTAGGATCCCATATATTTATTAACGGTATCGTTAGTCTTTCCGACCACCTTCAAAGATTTGTGTACAAACACCCCAGGTGTCTCTGTTATTTCACCACCTTTATAGTTGTTTCATTTTACTTGTATTGTCTGTCCTCTTTCGTCCTTCGAAATTGTATCACAACACACATCAGCAAAGCCAAATAAATATTGAGAAGATTGAAGCCATTTTTTTCTATCTCCGTTCCAAACATTTCCTATCTCGATCCTTCTGCTTTGTAAATGTTTGAGAGCAAGCCAAACTGTTCACAAACTTGGTTACATAGTTCACCTTGAGATGTCTTGAGATGAAATTCCTACCAAATATTCACACCATCAGTAAAACGGCCTATGTTCAGCCCCATTGGAGTTGCATAGCTGGTTAAAGAGGAAATTAACGTAATCGTGAGGAAGGATATTAGCTCTGACGATGTCGAATATGTATTGGTAGAGCTGAGAAACACTAACGGACAGAAAACGTTCGTGGGGGTTGTATATAGACCCCACAAACTGTAGTGGTGATGTTGGGAATGGCATTAAACAGGAAATTAGAGATGCATGCGATAAAGGAACATCTGTAATTATGAGTGACTTTAATCTGCTTATAGATTGGACAAATCAAATTGGTCACAATACTGTAGAGGAGGAATTCCTGGAGTGTATACGAAATGGTTTTCTGGACCAATACGTTGAGGAACCAACTAGAGAACAGGCCATCCTAGATTGGGTATCGTTTAATGAGAGAGGAATAATTGACAGTCTAGTTGTGCGAAATCCCTTGGGGATGAGCGACCATAATATGATAGAATTCTTCGTCAACGTGGAGAGTGACCTAGTTGATTCTGAGACTAGGGTCCTGAACGTTAAGAAAGGAAACTACGAAGGTATGAGGCTCGAGTTGGTTATGATGGATTGGGAAACGTTACCAAAAGGAATGACGGTCGATCGGCAATGGCAAAAATTCAAAGAGTGCATGGATGAACTGCAATTGTTTACTCCTGTCTGGTGCAAAAGTAAAACGGGAAAGGTAGCCAAACCATGGCTTACAAGGAAAATCAGAGATAGCATTAGATCCCAGGAAGACGCATACAAATTTGCCAGAAAAAAACAACAGACCAGGTGATTGTGAGCAGTTTAGAATTCAGCAAAGGAGGACCAAGGGATTGATTAAGAAGGGGAAAATCATGCCCGAGAGTAAGCTTGTGGGGAACATAAAAACTGATTGTAAAAGTTTCTATAGCTATGTGAAGAGGAAAAGATTGGTGAAGACAAAAGTAGGTCCCTTACAGTCAAACAGGAGAATTTATAATGGGGAACAAAGAAATGGCTGACCAACTAAATGGATACTTTGATTCTGCCTTCACAACGGAGAACACAAATATCATACCAGAAATGTTGGAGAACACAGGGTTTAGTGAGAGATAGGAACTGAAGGAAATCAGTATTTGTAGAGAAATGGTGTTGGGGAAATTGATGGGATTGAAGGCCGATAAATCCCCAGGGCCTGATAGAATGCTTCCCACAGTACTTACGGAAGTGGCTTTAGAAAAAGTGGAAGCATTGGTAGTCATCTTCCAAGATTCTATAGACTCTGGAACAGTTCCTATAGATTGGAGGGTAGCTAATGTAACCCCACTGTTGAAAAAGGGAGGGAGAGAGAAAGCAGGGAATTATTGACCAGTCAGCCTGACGTCGGTAGTGGGGAAAATTCGAGAGACCATTATCAAAAATTTTATAGCAGAGCACTTGGAGAATAGTGATAGAATCGGACAGATCATGGATTTACGAAAGGGAAACCATGCTTGATAAACCTAATAGAATTCTTCGGGGGTGTAACTAGTAGAGTTGATGAGGGGGAGCCAGTGGACTTTCAGAAGGCTCTCGACAAAGTCCCACCTAAGAGCTTAGCATGTAAAATTAACATTCATGTGATTGGGGGTAATGTATTGTGATGAATAGAAAATTGGTTGGCAGACAGGAAACAAAGTGTAGGAGTAAACCGTTCTTTTTTCTGAATGGCAGGCAATGACTAGTGGGGTACCGCAGGGATCAGTGTTAGGACCCCAGCTATTCACAATAGAAATTAATAATTTTGATGAGGGAACTAATTGTAATATCTCCAAATTTGCAGATTACACAAAACGGGGTGGGAGGGTGAGTTGTGAGGAGGATGCAGGGAGGCTTCAGGGTGATATGGACAAGTTGAGTGAGTTGGAAAATGCATGGCAGATGCTGTATAATGTGGATAAATGTGAGGTTAGCAGGAAGTCACATTATTATCTGAATGGCTATAAACTCAGAGAGTGAAATATGCAACGAGACCGGGGTGTTCTCGTACACAAGTCGCTGAAGGGTAGCATGCAGGTGCAACAGGTGGTAAAAAAGGCGAATGTTATGTTGGCCTTCATAGCGAGAGGATTCGAGTACAGGAGCAGGGATGTCTTGCTGCAATTATACAGGGCCTTGGTGAGGCCACAGCGGCAATGTTGTGTGCAGTTTTGGTCTCCTTATCTGAGGAAGGATGCTCTTGCTATAGAGGGAGTGCAGCGAAGGTTTATCAGACTGATTCCTGGGATGGCGGGACTGACGTACGAGGAGAGATTGAGTCGGTTAGGATTAAATTCGCTGGAGTTCAGAAGAACGAGGAGGGATCTCACAGAAACCTATAAAATTCTAACAGGGCTTGACAGGGTAAATACAGGAAGGATGTTCCTGATGGTGGGGGAGTCCAGAACCAGGGGTCATAGTCTAAGGATACGGGGTAAACTTTTCAGGACTGAAATGAGGAGAAATTTCTTCACCCAGAGAGTGGCAAGCCTGTGTAAATCTGTCATCACGCCCATATCCAAGGGGAATTGGAAGATTCTGGCTAGGGCCTCTGCTATTCCCACCATTCCTTCCCTCAGCAACCCTCATACATCCCATCCAGACTAGGTAAATGGTCTACTTTATTGTGGTACAAAAAGTGTTGGATTGAAAAGGGTTAACGGAATCTGTTTGTTCCGTGACTGTAATTAATGTCAGTCTCCATGGATCCTAATTGTGTCACTGGAAGTTTTCCATTTTCTATTAATAAGGGGCACCTTTCAATGTGTTATAACATAGTGTCAGCGGGAAAATCAGTACTAACAGAGATCAGCAGCTCCAGAGAGAGATAGAGGATAGATCAGAATCTGAGGGCAATATATTGGAATGTTACAACAATGGGTCAGAATCTGAGAACAATAGATTGGAATGTTACAACAATGGACAGGAGTTTACCGTGGGATCTTTACTATCTTTCTACATATTATGATCGGTACTCATTAAACACTCGTATCGACCGCGCACTGAAGATTATTCAATACATTTACTATCCCATCCTGGCTATTATTGGTGTCCCTGGTAAGTCTCTCTATCTAGCTATTATTTCTATAAACCATGCTTAACTGCATTACTGCTCCTGTAATTTACTCTGCCCTTCTTGTTGCCGTTGTTATTCCTTGTGAATATCTCCAGCTATTAGCTCTGTAAACTGCTGTGAACTGTATTACAAATTCCTGTCATTTACTCTCATCTTTGCTGCTGTTGTTGTCTCTATTTCAGGCTAGGAGATCTGTAAACCCTGTTTCACTGAAATGTTTGTCTGCAATGTAAATTTTGGGAAGACTGAAGCCAACGTCATTGATCTCCATCATGAAGTCCATCCCCGATCTGTCAAATACAAACTTCACCCTGCCCAATATCTCAGCCCATCTGCTGCATAAACCCTCGTCCCTGTCACTGTTAAATCCACACTTGACTATTCCAATTCTATCCTGGTCACCCTCCCTGTTAAAAACCTCCATAAACCACAGCCCATCTAGAACTCTGCTGCCTGTATCCTAACTCACACCAAATCCCGATCACCCATCAGCCCTGTTCTCACTGATCTACATTGGCTCCCGGTCTGGCAGCACCTTAATTTTAATATTCTCATTCTTGTGTTTGAACTCGCTCCATGCCCTCACCCCTCTAATTAGTCCCATTCCGATATTCCTGAAAATCTTTTTATTTCAATCTTTTCCAAATCTCCTTTCAAAGTGAATTTCTTTCCCTTTGTATCTGACCTGATCCACGATTTTAGACTTCACAGCACTACTGGTGCTGACAGTGCAGAAGCTGTGATCCATAAAGAGATGTGAACTTTGAGTGCGGCCTGCTCAATACCCCATGCTGGGCAGAGCTCCAGCCCGGTCGTATCATCTATCTGCTGTTAGTCTATCTTCACAGCCGACCACTTCTAGTGTGGCCAGCACAGTGTCCCAATCTGGGCAGGGCTCTAGCTCAATCGTACCATATATGTGTTGTTCCTTTGAGGGTGGGTCTGAATATGGTGTCGATCATCCATTCCGGCAGCTTTGATGTACGTCTTTGAAACTTGGTCTGTGCATGTCCACTGACCGCCTGTGTTATTCACTCTCAGCTGAACATACATTCAGCAGCACGAGGAACCCCCTCTAGTGTTATTTAAAAGGACCAGGCATCCAACTTACAGGTGAGGGGTTTTTGACATACCTCTGCCATTGTTAAGTTAGTGGAGGTCCTGTGGATGGTTTTCTGGAGGTTGTGTTGTGAGCTGCTAGAGACATTCAGGGAAGACAGAGGATTTGGTGACCCAAGTCTGGACAAGGAATGGGGACTGTAGTTACAGTGTCTCTGGGTCTATGACATGACCAACAAATGGAGCAGAGGTTGCAGAGAGGGGATGCTCTGTAAAGAGGGAGAAGGAGGGGGCTCTGCCCTACCCACCCCGTGTTTTCCAAGAGCACTTTTCCTACCTACACCTAACCCCGGAGCAGTGTGTGGGTGACTCTGATTCAATAAGGAGATGGTCACAGAGCTGTGTCACCTCCTGTAACACGACCTGGAGCCTCACACCAGGGTGAGGACAGAGCTGTCAGTGGCTGTTAAGGTCACAGTTTTATTGAACTTCTATTTATCTGGATCTTTCCAGAGAGGAGCAGAAGACATATCCAACATAGATTCACAGAGATTGATAGAGACATTTACGACACAGAAAGGGGCAATTCGGCCCCTCTGTGCCAGCTCTCTGTGGAACAATCCAGTCAGTCCCACTCTCCCACTCAATACCTGTATCCCTGCAATTTCATTTCCTTCAAGTGCCCATCCAGTTTCCTTTTGAAATCATTGATTGTCTCAGCTTCCACCACACTCATGGACAGTGATTTCAACTCATTACCATCCACTGTGTAAAAAGGTTCTTCCTTATATTACCCCTGCATCTCTTACCCAAAACCTTCCATCTGTGTCCCCTAGTCCATATTTTATCAGTTGATGGGAACAGTTTTTCCTTGTCTATCTTTTCTAAGCCTATCATAATCTTGTACACCTCTATCAAATCTCTCTCAATCTCTTTTACTCCAGGGAGAACAACTCCATCTTCTCCAAACTAACCTTGTAACTAAACTCCCATCCCTGGAACCATTCTGGTAAATCTGCTCTGCACCCTCTCAAGGACCTTCACATCCTTCCTAAAGTGTGGTGACCAGAACTGAACACAGTTCTCTAGTTGGGGCTTAACCAAAGCTTTATAAAGTTTCAGCATAACTTCCCTCCTTTTGTATCTTTGCCTCTAATGATGAAGCCCATGATCTGATATGCTTTGCTAAACACTGTCTTAATATGTCCTGGCACCTTCAAAGATCAATGCCTATGGAGCCCCAGGTCCCTCTGTTCCTGCACAATCTTTAGAAATGTGCCATTAAGTCTATATTGCCTTCCTATTCCTTCTGACAAAATAGATCACCTCACACACCTCTGTATTAAATTCCGCCTGCCATTTCTCTGTCCATTCTGCCAGCCTATCTATATCCTGTTGCAGGCGGTTTGCGACATCCTCCCGTTCACCTGCTCCAAGATCGGAACATTTTGATATTCTACTCTGTATTCAAAGCTCTTAGCACTGACCATTGGGGAACATCACTGTCTACAATCCTCCAGTCTGAAAAACAACCATTTCCCACAACTCACACTTTTCTGTCCTTGACAATATTTGATCCAATTGGATGCGAATGCATGAACTTCAATTTTGTTCGCCAAACTTTTGTGTGGTACTTTATCAAATAATTTCATAATATCCATGTATACAACATCCACCACATTCCCTTCATCAAACCTCTCTGTTACTTCATCAAATAAATTCAATTAGTTCAGTCAAGCGTGATCTGTCTTTTAGAAATCCGTGCTGACAATGCTTACAAACACAAACCTCTCCAAGTGTGTGTTGTCCTTTTTCTCTGATTATAGTTTCTAAAATCTTAATCACCACTGATGTTACACTAACTGACCAGTAGTTGCGAGGCCTGTGCCTTGTCCATTGATAATTCTGGAAGATGAGGGTGATCAACTATGTCATCATTTCTCCCTCAGCAGGGAGAAGCAGGATGAGAGATCCCGTGGCTTTGTCAGGATAGCGGCATTCCTGATGGTGTAGGTGGCTCTGCGGGGCCCCCATGTCAATGGGGAGAGGTATAGGAACTGAAAGATCTCTCACTCCATTAAAGTGCATTTGGTGTGTGAGCATGCCCAGTACATCTTCCCTTTCCCACCATGGATCCCCGATTCTCCACCATTACACCCATCTGAGACGCTCCATCACAGTGTTCTCTTGGTCGCCATCCTGCAGTAAAAAACACCAACAAAAACCTTTTCATTAACATCTTTATCCAACGTATTCTATTATACAAACAAAACTGAACGATTCACCATTGTATATTCCCTTCGTGCCTGTCTTGTGGGTTCCCTCGACTTGCCCAGTGCTCCTACACAGTGTTTCCACAATGACTGCAGCATGGCTGGTGGAAGGCTGCTGACTTTCACTGGGGGAGACTCCAGATGGCCTTGCAGGACGTCCTCGAGCAGCTCGGGGCCTTGAGGCCTCGGATTCAGACTGCACCACCTCGACATGGACAGCAGCAGCCTGGGCTGGCTGATGGGTAACAGCAAGGACACTGGTGTAGTGACAGTGAAGTGAGAACAAATACTGTCATCCTGAGAGAAGACAGCAGTTTCCCGCTCCACGGAGACACTGTCACTCCCACGGGGCGACACATCAGTAATCCTAGTAATCTACTGGATCACAGATTGTTGGACTGCTGTGAGAGCCTGCAAACCCCTTTGAACACTGAGATCCACAGCCATGATGACCGCAGTCTGATCCTGCCTGGCAGCAAACATGGATCTCATGACCTCAGTCTGAGCTTCCACTGCAGCACTGAGACGTTGGGTGTCTGCCGTCTGTGCTGCAGTGGAAGCTGAGACAATGTTCACCAGACACTGTATCAGGGCTAAGTCCGCTACTGCTGTCATGGAGTTAGTGACCACTTCCAAAGGGGAAAGTATGGGCTTCAAACTCTGTTCAATGTCCTGTGCTATGTTGGAGCCGGACTCCTCCATGTTCCGAGACAGTGATAAGAGACTGTCTGACAGGCCTGTCAATGGACAAAGTATCTCAGTGTACATGTCGATCAGCATTCTCTTGTATGCTGTTCCAGCAATGTTTACCTCTGTGTCCTGTGTATTATAACACGTTTGTGACCTCACCCTCCGGTGAGCTGACACATGAGCTATTCTTTCCCCCTGGCCTGGCTGCACCTCACTCGTGCTCGGTGACTCACCATGTGCAGATTCCGACTCTATACCAGCATCTAAGGTCCACACAGTGTAAGTATTTGATCTGATAACTATGAGTATCAGACCAAGTGATGGGGTTTCACCATCAGTGCTGTGCTGCTCTCTCTCTCTCTCTCTGTCTCCTGGATCTGCTGTGACTGGGAAGCTGGCAGATTTGGGTTATGACTGGAAAGTATAAAATCAGAGGGGGAGGGTTGGGGTGAGGGACTGGGGGTGGGTTGGAAAGCTGGAGCTTCATGGTCCCACCATCTGCAGCTTGTACATCATCCCAGACAGCAGGACGAGGGGCAGTTGGGAGTTAAGAAGAGACATAAGGCCAGAACATAGCATCATCCTGAATACTCTCGGTGATGCCGGATGCTATGGGCTCTGTCACAGCCGGTCCCATGATGTGAAGAACCATCTCCTCCCTCAGGCTCAGGGGATGAACGTCTGCCTGGTCCCCGCCGGTTCACTGTTGCTCCCTGTGATTGTCGGCCACCATGTTCTGTAAGAGAGAGGGCAGAATGTCAGTGATTGTGTTGCACTGTGTTTGGGTGATGTCCTTGGCACAGTTGAATAGCTGCAGGAACGTGGAGGCAGTGAGGGGTGGGTGTGAAGCTGGTATAAGTGGAATGTGTGTGAAGGTGAGATGGAGTATGTGAATGTTAGGTGTGAGTCCTGAGTGTTAGGGACTACTGATGGGTGAGTGATGGGGGTGTGGTACATTGAGCAGTGTGAGAGGTTGGTGATGTTGGGGGTAGGAGAAGCCATGTGAAGATGAATTCACTGACATTGTGTGACCCGTGTGAACTCATTAAACTTCTTCTGGCTCTGCTGCCAAGTCCTCGGGGCCAGACTTCTTGCATTGATCTCCCTGGCCACCTGCTCCCATTCCATTCGGAGGGCGTTCCTGGAGGGTCTCCAGCCCACCCCAGGGAAACATGGCCTCTCTCCGCCTGTCACCCACCATGGCTAAGGCCTCCAGCATCACATCCGTGAACAACAGAGCCCTCTCTCTGTCGTAGTATTACATTTGCCTTGTCTCCGATTGCAGCATTCCCAATCAGCAACAGCAGCCTCCTGTGATTCAGTGCAACTTCCCGTTAAGAGGGACAGACTGCCTTGAAGAGCTGAAGCCTGGCTGAAACACGAGCCAGCCTCACAAACAGTTAGGCCCCTGTTAAGCTTGCAGACAGACAGCAGCGCTGGTCGCTTTGTGGTGTACGTAGAATGCATGGAAATGAGGAGGCAGCAGGATGTTTGTGTGTCACCTGTCTCAACAGGAACGGGGACGGGCAAATCATGACTCCTCTGCTGAAAAAGTGATGCAAACACGATTTTTTCGCACTTCCTATTGACCTTTCCCTCTTTCACGTTTTTTCTCTCTGTCCCTCACTCACTTCACTCTCTGTCTCTTGTTCATCGAATTAGAGATTGGTGCAGCACAGAAGGAGGCTTTTCGGCCCATTGTGTCAGTACTGTCTCTTAGAAATAGCTATCTAATTAGCTGCTCTCCCCTCCTCTTTCCCCAGACTCCTGTTGACAATGTGGAAAAACCTTTCCTTCAATCTCAGTTTCTCCTTCTTGCAGCAGTCACACAGCTTCCAGCCTCTTCACACAGCCACAGTCAGCTGAACCTCGTTAACTACTCAGCACCTCCAATTAGGCAGCAGCCAACCCCAGTGCTGTACCTGTCCTGGGAGTACTTAATGGGGGACAGTGTAGAGTGAGCTTTATTCTGTATCTTAGCCGTGCTGTACCTTTCATGGCAGTGTTTGATGGGCACAGTGTAGAGTCAGCTTTACTCTGCATCTAACCTGTACTGATTCTGCCACAAATATTTGTTCATCTAAAACTCTGCTGCCTGTATCTAAACTCAAAGCAAGTCCCGTTCATCCATCACTCCCGTGCTCGTTGACCTACATTGGCCCCTGCTCTGGCAGCATCTTGATTTTAAAACTCTCATCCTCATGTTCAAACCTAACTCATTCTGAACTGTCCAGTGATGAAACTGCCTCATCAAAATACTAAATGTTATTTTGTTTGTTAGAACCACAGGGACTGCAGTGGTTCAAGAATCGCAATTTTCTCATGGTAGCCAGGGATGGGGAAGAAATGCTGGCCTTGTCAGTATCACCCATATCCTGAGAACAAATAAACAGGAAATAAAATAGGAATAAAAGCAACGAGTTTGTAATTGACGGATTGAAACCAGGCGAGGTCTGTGATCAAAGAGAGACATCATAACCCAATAAACACATTGTCAACACAATTTACCTCACCAGCCCCTTGTATTTGTCTTTCTGCTGTTGTCTTCATCAGAAAACAAGTAACAATTAATCTCGGGATTAAAAACTGCTGAATGTCAATTGCACACATGAGATACGTACTCAATGGTTTCTGTTATCAGACAGTCAGAGAATCACACCGCACAGGAGGAGACTATTTAACAAATCGTACCAGTTCCAGCTCTTTGAAGGACATTTTCAATGATTCCTCTCCCCTGTTCTTTTCTCCCAGTCCAGTAAATCACCCTGTTAGTATTGATCCAATTCCAGACTGAAAGTTTCTGTTAAATCTGCTTCCACAACCCTTTCAGGAACTGCATTCCAAATCATAAACATTAGCTGTGTAAAGAAATGAAAATCTGCTCATCTCTCCTCTGTTTGTTTGTTAATCAACATTAAACTGTTTTCTCTGGTTACTGACCCTTCATCCAGTGAAACCAGCTTCTCTTTATTTATTCTAGCAAAACACATCATTATTTTCAGCCCCTCTATTAACTCTCCCTTTTAGCTTCTCTGCTCTACGGAGAACAATCCCAGCTTCTCTCCACATAACTGAAGTCCCTCATCCCTGTTACCATTCTAGTGTAACACCTAGGTACCATCTCCAAGGCCTTGGAATCCTTGATCAAGTGTGGTGTCCAGAATTGGACACAATATCTCAGCTGAGGCTCAAACATTCATTTCTAGTCTTAGCAGAATGTTCTTGTGGTTTTTTAAATTCTTTGCTTCTAGTTTTAAAGCTAAGGATCCCGGATGCCTTTTTAAAATCTTCAGAACTTATCCGGCCACCATTGAAGATTTGTGTACATATGCACCCTGCTCCGGTATCATCTTTTAAATGGTGCAGTTTAGTTTCTATTCACTCCCCTTATTCTCCCTCACAAAATAATCACTTCCCCAATTCTATGTGTTAAATTTCATTCACCATGTGTATTCTCATTTCACCATCTGACTGTCCATGTCCTCCTGAAGCAGCTACTATCCTTCACACTGGTTACTACATTTATAATTTTCCTGGCTTATGCAAATGTTGAGACTCTGCTCTTCACACGTAAGTCTTTGTCATGCATCTATTTATCTGTATGTCAGGAAGAGTACTGGTTCTAATACTGACCCCTGAGAAATTGCACTGTATACTCCCCCTCCTCCACCAGTCTGAACAATGTCTGTTCACTACTTCTCTCTGCCTTCTGTCCCTGAGTCAGTGTCATATCCACACTATCACTGTCACATTAATCCATGTGTTCCATTTTCATAACAGGTCTATGAAATGCCATTTGATCACAAGCCTTTCGAAAGTCTGTAAACATAAGTGTATATACATAATTGCATATGCATGTGCAGGCGGGGAAGATGTTGGTATGGTTCTTAATGAATACTTCGTGTTTCACGTTACAAAAGAGGGGTATGATGCAGATATTGTAGCTAAGAAGGAGGAATATGAAGTATGTGATATGATATACTTAGGGAGAGAGGAGGTATTAATGGGATTAGCATCCTTGAAAGTTGATAAGTCACCAGATCCAGATAAAATGCATCCTATGCTGTTCAAAGAAGCAAGAGAAGAAATAACAGAGGGTCTGACCATCATTTTCCAGTCCTCACTGGGTACAGGTGTGGTGCCAGAGGATTGGAGTACTGTTAACATTGAACCTCTGTTTATAAAGGACCCCAGGGTTAGAATGAAAAATTACAGGCCAGTCAGTCTAACCCCAGTAGTGGGCAAATTATTGGAATCTATTCTGAGAGACAGGATAAACTGTCTCTTAGAAAGGCACAGGCTCATCAAGGACAGTCAGCATGGATTTGTTAAGGGACGCTCTAGTTTGACCAACTTGATTGAATTTTTTGAAGAAGTAACAAGGAAGATAGATGAGGGTAGTGCAGTTCATGTGGTCTACATGGATTTAAGCAAGGCTTTTGACAAGGTCCCACATGGCAGACTAGTTAAAAAAAATAAAATCCCATGGAATCCAGGGAAATAAAGCAAGGTTGATACAAAATTGGCTCATTGGCAGGAAACAAAGGGCAATTGTTGATGGGTGTTTTATTGACTGGAGGACTGTTTCCAATATAATAAAAGCAAAATACTGCGGATGCTGGAAATTTGAAACAAAAACAACAAATGCTGGAATCACTCAGCAGGTCTGGCAGCATCTGTGGAAAGAGAAGGAGAGTTAACGTTTCGGGTCAGTGACCCTTCTTCGGAACCCCGGACTGTTTCAGACAGACCTTCGGACTGTTTCCAATGGTGTTCCACAGCGATCAGGACTGAGTCCCCTGCTTTTTGTGGTATATATTAATGACTTGGACGTAAATGTAGAAGCATGATCAAGAGGTTTGTAGATGACACACATATTTGCCGTGTGGTAGATAGCGAGGAGGATTGCTGTAGGTTGCAGGAAGATATCGATGGCAGAAAAGTGGCAAATGGGATTCCACCTGATTAAGAATGAGGCGATGCAAATTGAGGAGTTCAAACAAAGCAAAGGGATGCACGATTAATGGGAAAATACTGGGAAGTGTAGAGGAAGTGAGGGAACTTTGGAGTCAATGTCCACAGATCCCCGAAGTAGCAGGACAGGTTGATTAGGTGGTTAAGAAGGCATACGGAATCCTTCCCTTTATTAGCTGAGGTATAGAATACAAAAGCAGGGAGGTTATACTGGAACTGTATAACTCTTTGGGTAGACCATAACTTGAGTGTTTTGTGCCGTTCTGGTCACCTCATTACTGAAAGGATATAATTGCAATAGAGAGGGCATAGAGGAGATTTACGAGGATGTTGCCAGGACTGGAAAAATGCAGCTATGTGGAATGATTGGATAGGCTGGGGTTGTTCTTCTTGGAACAGAGAAGGCTGAGGGGAGATCTGATTGAAATGTATATATTTTTAGGGGCCTGGATAGAGTGGAGGTGAAGGGTCTAATCACATTAGCAGAGAGATCAGTGATGAGGGGGCATAGATTTAAAATGATTGATGGAAAGATTAGAGGGGAGTTGAGGAAACACCTGTTCACCCAGAAATAGGAAATTGGCTCAGTGGCAGGAAACAAAGGGTAATTGTTGACGGGTATTTTAGAGTCAGGAGGGATGTTTCCAGCGGCGTTCCACAAGGCTCAGGACTGGGTCCCCTGCTTTGGTGTGAGTCTGAAACTCACTGCCTGAAAGGGTAGTTGAGGCAGGGACACTCAACCCATTCAGAAGGAGTCTGGACATGCAGCTCAGGTGCCACAATCTGCAGGGTTATTGGCCAAATGCTGGATGGTGGGATTAGAATAGTGGATCGTTTATCAGCTGGCACAGCAATAACGTTCCAACTGGCCTCTTTCTGTGCCTTAACCCGACAATGATTCTCTGATTCCATTACACGAAACACGCTATTCTCATTAACACTCACGGTTACGTCCTGAACGAACTCGATCAAGATTAGAAAATGATTTTCCATCAACTTATCTATGCTGCTTGTCATTTATTAACCATGATTTTACAGGCAAGAAATACTTTGAGCTGGGTTACGGACTCCAGAAGTTTCCAACTATCAACATTAGACTAACTGGTCAGTAGTTACAGGGTTTGTCCAACCTCTCCTCTTTTTAAATAGGGTGTAACATTTACAGCCTTCCAGTCCTCTGTCACCAATCCCATATCAAAGGAGGATTCGCAGACTTTGGCCAGTGCCGCTGTGTTTCCACAATTCCTTTCCTCATTAAACCTCAGATATCCTATCCATACCAAATAAATGTTCTACTTTATTGTGGTACAAAAACGTTTAGATTGTAATGAGTTAACTGAACCTGTTTGTTCAGTGACTGTAGTTAATGTCCGTCTCCATGGACCCTAATTGTGTCACTGGGAGTCTTTCCATCGTCTATTAATAAGGGGCTCCTTTCAATGTATTATCCCATAATGTCAGCCGGAACATAACAGAGATCAGCAGCTCCAGAGAGAGGGAGAGGATAGATCAGAATCTGAGAACAATAGATTGCAATGTTACAACAATGGGTCAGACTCTGAGAGCAATAGATTGGAATGTTACAACAATGGGTCAGAGTCTGAGAACAATAGATTGGAATGTTACAACAATGGGTCAGAATCTGAGAACAATAGATTGGAACGTTACAACAATGGGTCAGAATCTGAGAACAATAGATTGGAATGTTACAACAATGGGTCAGAATCTGAGAACAATAGATTGAAATGTTACTGCAATAGACAGCAGGAGTTTCTCCTATTGGTTTTACTGGCTCACTGCAGATTATTACTGGATAACATTAGAAGAGCGGATCTTTTGTGCTCTGAAGATGATTCAATCGATTTATTATCCCATCCTCGCTATTATTGGTGTCCCTGGTAAGTCTCTGTATCCAACTATTAGATTCATAAGCCATATTTCAATGATTTAGTGTTCTCGTAATTTATATCGTGAGCAGACTGAAACCATTGTCTTCAGCTTCTGTCGCAAATTATATTCCCCATCCACGATCTGCATCCCCCTCACTGGCCATTGTCTGAGGCTGAACCAGGATGTTAACAACCTCTGCAATTTAATGCTGAGCTGACTTAATTCCCGTGTTCTCTCCATCTCCAACCCTGCCTATTGTTACAGCCAGGTGAGGAGGGTTCACAGTCTCTCCTCTTGTCCTTCCTCTTATTTGACCGCAATAGGGTTTGTCCTTTCTAAAGAGCGGATGTGGTAACCATCTCAGTGAGTATTTTCCCTTTTCCCGTTGGTGTGATGGTGAAGGAACCAATCGGACAGGTTCTCTAGAGTTTAAACAGGAAAGAGGTGAGTTTATTATACTTAGCAATCTAAACCGTATCTAAATAAAACCATAAAAAATACACCACACATTTACGCACACACTCACACGAGAATCACATGGAAATAGATTACAGAGTGAGAAGTACATTTGTGATTGGATTGGAGTCCTAAATAAATTTTTAAAAAATACTGATTCTGTGAGGTTGGATGATTCGGTGGTCTTCTGGCTGAAGTTATATTCTTGAAGTCTTTGGATGGTCAAAGTGCCCTTTGTGGCTGACCCACGTGGCTCAGGGTTTTCTTGGAGGCAGACTTGTGGGTGGCTTTCTTCCCCTGGTGTATCTGTCTGTAGTAATCTGTAGGCTTGGAGGGCTCACAGCCGCATGTGGTTTTCAAACTTGTGAAGTTATCTGGACAGAGAAATTGGGAGAGGGAGAGGGGGACACAGCCCTTCAGCTTCTGCACAGTTTGAATCACTGGCTTGTCTGTCTTTGTCCAGGGGCAACTCCCAGCTTTCACATAGATGACAGAAGGTCTCCTGACTGCCTCATTGTATTTGCTGGACACTTATTAAGAGATTCAAAGTTAGGAACTTCTATCTCCCCAGGTTTCAGGATACCAGTATTTACACTTGGAGGAGTTTGCTCTTTTAAAGTCAATTTGTCAGGATGTCCTTGTATACCGTGTTAATGAATGTAATCTTAGGTAATTCAGTAACTAGAGAAAGCCAATGTTTTGGGTCCAGGCTCATCAGACATGTGTCTCCTGTTGCCTCTGGAATGTGAAAATGTGTTTCAGATGTCAATTGCGGTGGCCATCTTGGCTGCCATTTTTTTCAAGGTTAGCTGCAGGATTTTTTCCATTAAAAGATTACTGTAAGTGTCTAATCGATGAATTAAAATTTCTCATTGGGCATATTGTGTTATCTTGACACCGCTGCAGCACATGGAAAGAAATATGATAATAGGAATATTTAATTACAGAATTGAGAGAAGAAATAGAAGGAAACACACATTCATTCTCAATAATCACTTCTCAAATTCAAACATTAATCTTAGAATTACTGCAGCTGACATTGTCTATTACAGTTGTGTTGATTTAATTTTTTGGTGTTTTGTCTGGGATGATGATGTGACGGGTTCGACCTTTTTTTTCTCTCCTGCAATGAAACTTTCACCATTCAGGTTCCTGTCTAAACTTCCTCCCTAAACTGACAATGTGTAATAAATTGGTTTTTTGATTGGGTTTGTTTAGCTTTCGGTTTGGGACCTGATCATTGGGTTCTTCAGTGGGAAGATCCACACTGACCTCACATTTAGCTTCTGATGAGGTACACAAATGATGTTTACTTTAAGGTATTTCGCCCTCGCTTTTCCCTTTACTGTAGAGAGCATCATTTTTTTCTGATCTGCCCTATGTCCTCTGGGACATTAGTGCTCGCAAGTGTCTGTCCAGCTTTCACTTCACTCTACTGCGGCACTTCGACTAGGTGAGGCATCTCCCTCACCATCGGCTTGCCTTTTTTGGAACTTACCTTTCCCTTGCAGCTTTATGTAAATGCTGTTAGCAGACTTTTTAGGGTGCCTTTTTTGGTTTGTATTTAAAGAGGAGAGCGTGTGGTCTAATTTATCTAACATTTCTGGGTTGGCTAATCGGAGACTAGGGGATTCCAGTTGAGATTCCTCATGGCCCTCTTCTAACCTGTCCTCACTGTCCTTTTCAAGCCTCCCCTTTTGACTGTCTGACAGATCTGTGCATGTCTGTCCCCTCCAAAGCCTTTGCTTTTTTCCTTTGGTCTGGGGTGTCAAGTAAATAATTTACCTAACTATTCCTTTTGCCACTCGATATGGACCACTGAACTGGGGGCTTTTAGGGATTCACCCTGCATTGGGAGTAGTAACAATACATGGTCTCTGTCCTGAAATGTTCCAGCCTCGGCATTTCAGTCTGATTACCTTTTCATAGCTGCCTGGGAGGTCTTTAGGCGTTACTGAGCCAAGGCACAGGCTCTCGTGAGCCACTCCCAGAGCAAGGAAATGTAGTCTGACATGGAAGTTTGATCCCTCTGCCCCAAAAAAACTTTTCCTTGATTAGTTTAAGAGGACCTCTCATCTCGTGTCCATAAACTAATTGAAAGAGAATAAAGCCAGTGGAATCATTGGATAAGTCCCTGGTAACCAACAGGAGAAATCCCAGTCCTTTGTCCCAGTCATGGGGTTACTCATAGCAGTATGGCCTGATCATTGTCTTCAGGGTCTGGTGGTGCCGCTCCAAAGCACCTTGCAACTGTGGATGGTAGGCTGAGGACTTGCACTGGGTTATGTCCAGATTACCTTTTCAAAAATACTTGATATAAAATGTGTGCCCTGTTCCATCTGGATCTCAGCAGGCAGCCCATATCGGGTAAAGAATTGGGTTAACCCCTCCACCACTACCTTGGCAGAGATAGTTCTTCGGGATAATGGCCTCTGGGAATCGGGTCACCACATCCATAATGGTGAGAAGGTACTGGTAATCCCGTTTTGTTTTCAGCAGGTGTCCCACACAATCCACTGGCATTCTGCTGAAGGGTTCCCCAAAAGCTGGTATGGGAATTAGGGGTGAAGGTTTTATTGCAGCTTGGGGCTTCCCCACAACTTGGCACATGTGACCAGTTTGACAGAACTCCACCACATCTTTATTGAGTTGTGGCCAGTGAAGATGCTGTCTTATGCGGGGTTCGATTTTTCATATACCGACATGTCCAGTCATTGGAAGTTCGTGGGCCATTCTGAATATTTCTTTAAGGTACCTCAGCGGCATCCATATCTGGTGAAGCACTGTCCACTCTTCATCCGCAGGTCTGTAAGGAGGTCTCCACTTCCTCATTGGCACCTCGTTCTTTAAATAGTAACACTCTGCAACTCCCTCTGCTTCAGTTTTGGTTTGGACAGTCTGTGCCTTTTTTAACACTGGGTCAGGTTGTTGAGACTCAACTAAGGACGATTTGTTTAACACATCCTTTGGGTCCTCTAACTTCCCAAAGAAGGTTTCAGATAACCAGACAGTAGGGTCATCCGTCTGCAGTGTCAGTTCAGGGGATTGTTTGTCCATGGACCGAGTCACCACACAATCAGTAAGAATGCCAGGCACCTTCTCCTGTAACTGTTCCGAAGAAGGGTCACTGACCCGAAACGTTAACTCTGCTTCTCTTTTCACAGATGCTGCCAGACCTGCTGAGTGGTTCCAGCATTTCTTGTTTTTATTTCTCCTGGAACTGCTCTGTCTCCCTGACCTCTTTTGGTCTCTCCAGAGCTACTGGGGAAGATGCCACATTTTCCCCTGTCAGATCATTACCCAGGAGCTGATCGACCCCTCCACCGGTAAACTAGGTACAATCCCCATGGTTACCGGTCTTGAAACTGGGTCACATTCCAAGTGCAGTCGATATACAGGTATGGTCATATATCATCTTCCGATACCATTCACTAACACTCTAGCGTTCACTTCAGTCTCTCGGGTAAAGGTCTTTTCCCAGCAGAAGGGTTTGTTTGGCCCCTGTATCCCTCAGTATGACTATGGGCTTGCTTGTCCCACTCGAGGGGTATGGGGTCACTTTTCCTTGGAATACAAATTCCTGTAACTCTCTGGGATTTTGTTAAGTTTTCCTGCACGCTCAGTGGTGGGGTTACTGTGTCTGACTGTTACAGTTAAAGGCACAGCCTGACCTGCTGTGCTTTCCATCAGGGCCCGTTTTCCAGCACTGAACTGGTGGACTCTCATTAATCCTACAGGTTTTCCCCGTCACTTTCATTAGTCAACTCAATGGTGACCTGCCTTATTACTGTGGAAACACGCAGATCTTCAGCCATTACTCCTGCTCTCAGCACCTATTTGGCCTGAGGATGGACCCTTGTGTGTCCCGCTTCTTGCCCATGGCTGCTCGGGCTCCGATCTCCCTTCCACCTTTTATTCTCGGATCTTTGGGGTGACGAGGAAAGGGTTTTCCTCTGGGGTTAAGGCTTTGTGTACAAGGGAAAATTCATCAGCCAGAATACCTTTGAATCTTCTGTCCCTCTTTGTGTGTTTTACTGGGAGGGGGCGAGTTTGTGAACTCCTCGAGAGGGATCACCGCTCTGAGGGTTTCATATGTGGGCTCTATCTTGAGAGCTCATATCACTGGCCAAAAACAAACACCAAAATGGACTGTAAAATCTTCTATAGATACGTGAAAAGGAAACGTTTCGCTTAGACAAATGTGGGTCCATTACAGGCAGTGTCAGGAGAATTTATAATGGGCCATTGAGAAATGACAGAGAAGTTAAATGATTATTTTGTGTCTGCCTTCACTGAGGAAGATACAAGAAATCTCCCAGAATTACAGATCCAAGGGACTCGGGAGAATGAGGAAATGAATGAAATTAGTATGAGTAAGAAGGTTGTCTTGGAGAAATTAATGGAGCTGAAGGTTGACAAGTCCCCAGGACCTGATATTCTACATCCCAGAGTGTTGAAAGAGGAAGCTTTGGAAATAGTGGATGCATTGGTGAATATCTTTCAATATTCTGTAGATTCTGGAAGTGTTCCTGTAGATTAGAAGATAGAAAATGTCTCCCCAGTATTTAAGAATGGAGGGAGAGAGAAAACAGGGCACTACAGACATGTTAGCCTTACATCAGTCGCTGGGAACAAGCTATACTCTATTCTAAAGAATGTGATAAATGGATCTGATTGGGCATAGTCAACATGGATATATAAATGGGAAACAATGTTTGACGAATCTGTTGGAGTTTTTTGAGGATGTTGCTCACAGAATTGATAAAGGGGAGTTGGTGGACGTGGTATACTTGGATTTTCAGAAGGCTTTTGATAAAGTCCCCGACAGGAGGTTGGTTAGTAAAATTGAAGCACATGGGATAGGAGATAATGTACTGGCATGGATTAAGGATTAGATAACAGGCAGAATTGCCGACCACGCTCTGGAAGTGGTTCAAGAATTCACCTACCTAGGCTCAACTATCACCAGTAACCTGTATCAATGACTTGGATGTGGGGACCAATGTAATATTTCCAGGCTTTCAGATGCCAGTAAACTAGATGGGAATGAGTGTTGCGAGGAAGATGCAAAGCGGCTTCAAGGGGATTTGGACAGATGTCGTGAGTGGGCAAGAACATGGCTGTTGAAATATAATGTGGAAAGATGTGAGGTTATCCACTTCGGTAGCAGGAACAGATGTGCAGAGTATTTCTTAAACGGTTAGACAATTAGAAAGTGTAGTTGTACGAAGGGACCTGGATGTCCTCGTCAATAAGTCACTGAAAACAAACATGCAGGTGCAGAAAGCAATTAGGAAGACTAATGGTATGTTAGCCTTTATTGAAGTGGATTTGAGTGCAGTAGTAGTGACGTTTTGCTGCAATTGTATGGAACCTTGGTTAGACTGCCCCTGGAGTAATGTGTGCAGTTTTGGTCCCCTTACCTTAGGAAGGATGTTATGATCATAGAGGGAGGACAATGACAGTTCATCAGACTTGTTCCCGAGATGGTGGGACCATCCCACGAAGAGAGATTGGGGAAACTGGGCCTGTATTCTCTACAGTTTCGAAGAATGAGAGGTGATCTCATTGAAACCTACAAAGTATTGAAAGTGATCGACAGGGTAGATGCATCTAACATGTTTCCCCTGGTTGGGGGATCTAGAACCAGGGGAAACAATTTCAAAATAAGTGGAAATCCACTGAAGACAGAGATGAGGAGACATGCCTTTTCTCAGAGGGTTGTGAATCTTTGGAATTCTCTACCCCGGAGGGCTGTGGAAGCTCAGTCATTGAGTATGTTTAAAGCAGAGATTAACAGATTTCTAAATGGAGTCATAGAGTCGTACAGCATAGAAACAGGCCATTCGGCCCTCCGTGTCTGGGCTGACTATAATGCCGATCTATACTAATCCCACCTGCCTGTATTAATTCCATATCCCTCTATGCCTTGTTCATTCAAGTACCTGTCCAGGTGCCTCTTAAATGTCACTACTGTTCCTGTCTCCACCACCTCCTCAGGCAGATCATTCCAAATACCCACTATTCTTTGTGTGAAACGTTTACCCCTTTGATCCCTTTAGACCTCCTCCCTCTCACCTTAAATCTATGCCCTCTAGTTTTAGTCACCCCTAGCATGGGAAACAGACTCTGGCTATCTACCCTATCCATGCCTCTCTTAATTTTATATACCTCTATCATGTCTCCTCTCAGCCTTCTTCGCTGCAGGGAAATCAGTCCCAGCCTATCCAGTCTCTCTTTATAACTCAAGCCCCTCAAACCAGGCAACATCCTTGTGAATCTTTTCTGCACCCTCTCTCGCTTAATCACATCTTTTGTGTAGTGCGGCGACCAGAACTGCCCACAATACTCCAAATGCGGCCTAAACAATGTTATGTACAAATGTAACATGATGTCCCAATTGGTGTACTCAATGCCCCGGCCTAAATACCAGTGACATAACGGGAAATGGGGATTGTGTCGGAAAAAGGCATTGAAGTGGATGATCAGCTATTATCATACTGAAAGGTGGAACAGGCTCGATGTCCTACTGCAGCTCCTATGTTCCAATGTTCCGAAATTGCTTAACTCTTTCAAAGGCCAAGGGAGGTTTGGTCAGGCTGCTTTCCAAAGATTCTGAATTTCTGCTGGTCCAGCTCCAGTACCATCTCATATGGGCCCAGGATAGCATTTTCAGTCCGCTCATAATCTGATGAACATTCATCCTTTCCTGTTATTTTATTTTGTAAAACCAGAATCCAGTTCTCTGACGGTCATTGCAGTTGCTTTGAAAACATTTTTAAAAGGAAAGAAAAGTGCTGCCACATCCTCCGCATTGAACTTTAGAATGAACTGGGAGAACTTTAAGAGCTCAGCACATGGTCCTGAGCTAGGGGCAGCTCCCTCACCAGCTGTGCCTTCACTGGGTGTACTGAGTCTTCATCTAGTTGTTTGAGCCGCCATAACTCCCTTTCCTCCTTCTCCTTCTGGAACACTTTTACTTTTTCCCTTTCTTGACACTCACTCTGCTCTTTCTCGCTCTCTCTGGAATTCTAATTCTAGTCCTTTCTGTTCTAGTTTTACCTTAGCTAACATTACTCTATCTGTCGAACATAGAACATAGAACATTCCAGCGCAGTACAGGCCCTTCAGCCCTCGATGTTGCGCCGACCTGTGAAACCATCTGACCTACACTATTCCATTTTCATCCATATGTCTATCCAATGACCACGGAAATGCCCTTAAAGTTGGCGAGTCTACTACTGCTGCAGGCAGGGCGTTCCACGCCCCTACTACTCTCTGTGTAAAGAAACTACCTCTGACATCTGTCCTATATCTATCACCCCTCAACTTGAAGCTATGTCCCCTCGTGTTTGCCATCACCATCCGAGGAAAAAGGCTCTCACTATCCACCCTGTCCAACCCTCTGATTATCTTATATGTCTCTATTAAGTCACCTCTTCTCCTCCTTCTCTCCAACGAAAACAACCTCGAGTCCCTCAGCCTTTCCTCGTAAGACCTTCCCTCCATACCAGGCAACATCCTAGTAAATCTCCTCTGCGCCTTTTCCAAAGATTCCACATCCTTCCTATAATGCGGTGACCAGAACTGCACGCAATACTCCAGGTGCGGCCGCACCAGAGTTCTGTACAGCTGCAGCATGACCTCGTGGCTCCTAAACTCGATCCCCCTACTAATAAAAGCTAACACACCATATGCCTTCATAACAGCTCTATTAACCTGGGTGGCAACTTTCAGGGATTTATGTACCTGGACACCAAGATCTCTCTGCTCATCTACACTACCAAGAATCTTCCCATCAGCCCAGTATTCTGCAATCCTGTTACTCCTTCCGAAGTGAATCACCTCACACTTTTCCGCATTAAACTCCATTTGCCATCTCTCAGCCCAGCTCTGCAGCCTATCTATGTCCCTCTGTAACCTACAACATCCTTCGGCACTATCCACAACTCCACCGACCTTCGTGTCATCCGCAAATTTACTAACCCACCCTTCTGCACCCTCATCCAGGTCATTTATAAAAATGACGAACAGCAGTGGCCCCAAAACAGATCCTTGCGGAGCACCACTAGAAACTATACTCCAGGATGAACATTTACCATCAACCACCACCCTCTGTCTTCTTTCAGCTAGCCAATTTCTGATCCAAAGCACTAATTCACCTTCAATCCCATACTTCTGTATTTTGTGCAACAGCCTACCGTGGGGAACTTTATCAAACGCCTTACTGAAATCCATATAGACCACATCCACGGCTTTACCCTCATCCACCTGTTTGGTCACCTTGTCAAAAAACTCAATGAGGTTTGTGAGGCACGACCTACCCTTCACAAAACCGTGCTGACTATCTCTAATGAACTTATTCCTTTCAAGATGATTATAAATCCTATCTCTTATAACCTTTTCCAACATTTTACCCTCAAACCCTGTTTGAGCCTTCAGCTTCAAGTGAAAAATGGTTGGCCACAAGTCTTACGATTACGTATTCCCTAGCTTTTGGACGGAGTGTAATCCCTAACCTTCCGGCTACATTCGTCAACTTTTCAGCAGACAGGGCGTTTAACCTATACCAAGTTACTTCACTCTGTATGTAACTCCTTTATGGGCAATATAAATCCTTTATTCAAAAAGGGAGGGAGACAGAAAGCAGGAAGCTACAGGCCAGTTAGCTACACTTTTGTCTTGGGGAAATATTTAGAAGATATTCTTAGGCATGGTATAGCCGGCACTCAGAACAAATCGAGGTAATCAGGCAGAATCAACATGGATTTATGAAAGTTAAATCATGTTTAAACAGTTTGTTGGATTTCTTTGATGGAGTTACATGTGCTGTGGATGAAGGAGAACCGGTGGATGTACTGGACTTAGATTTCTATAAGGCATTTGATCAGATGCCACATCAAAGTTTATCGTGGAAAATAAAAGCTCATGGTGTCGGGGGGGAAATATTGGTATGGAAAGAAGATTGACCAGCGAACAGGAAACCGAGTGTCAGCATAAATGGGTAATTTTCTGGTTGGCAAGATGAAACCAGTGGTGTACCACAGGGATCTTCAACTTTTTACAATTTATATTAATGAATTGGATGAAGGGACCGAAGGTATAGTTGCTATATTTTCCCATGACACAAAGATATGTCGGAAACTAAGTTGTGAACAGGACATACGGGACTGCAAAGGAATATAGATAGGTTAAGTGAGTGGGAAAAGACCTGGAAAATGGAGTATACTGCAGGAAAGTGTGAAATTGCCCACTTTGGCAGGAACAATAAAAAGGAAGCCTGTTATCTAAATGGTGAGAGATTGCAGTGCTCTGAGATGCAGAGGGATCTGGGTGTCCAAGTGCATGAATCACAAAAGGCTAGTAAGCAGGTACAGCACGCAATTGGAAAACTAATAGAATGTTATTGTTTACTGCTAGAGAAATTGAATAGCAAAGTATGGAGGTCATGCTTCAGTTTTACAGGGCATTGGTGAGACCACATCTGGAGTGCTGTGTCCAGTATTGGTCTCCTTGTTAATGGAAAAATGTAAATGTATTGGGGTCATTTCAGAGAAGACTTATTAGACTGATACCTGGAATCGGCGGGCCGTCTTATGTGGGAATATTGGACAGGCTGGGCTTGTATCTGCTGGACTTTAGAAGAGTAAGAGGCGACTTGATTGAAACATATAGGACTCTGAGGCGTCTTGATGGGGTGGATGTGGAAAGGATGTTTCCCATTGTGGGAGAATCTAGAATTAGGGGTCCCTATTTAAAAATAAGGGGGTCACCCATTTAACACACAGATGAGGAGATTTTGTTCCTGTGAGAGTCGTGTGTTTTTGGAAATCTCTTCCTCAAAAGGCGCTGGAAGCAGAGTCTTTGAATATTTGTAAGGCAGAGGTAGATAGATTATTGATAAGCAAGGGGGTGAAAGGTTATCGGGGGCAGGCGGAAATGTGAAGTCGAGTTTACAATCAGATTAGTCATGATCTTATTGAATGGCAGAGCAGGCTTGAGGAGCCGAGTGGCCTACTCCTGCTCCTAATTCATCTGTTCATATTTTCATAAGCTGTGGCTTAGGATGGTACTGTCTCCGAATGTGAACTTTTTAGTGCTGTAGCAGCGAAAGCCACAATAAAACCTACATTGAAATCTTCATTTTTTTCTGGGAATCAATTGTTTATCCTACTTCTAATTTCTCGTTTGGCATTGGGTTACAATCAATTTCTGTTACAGCCATGTGAGGAGGGTTTCCAGATCCCCTCTTGTCCTATCTCTCATTTGACCACAATAGGGTTTATTCCTTTTTCGCATTGGACGTGCTGACCACCTCAGTGAGCATTTTACCTTATACCTTTATTGTGCTCGTGAAAGAGCCAGTCAGACAGGTTTTCTTGAGATTAAACAAGAGGTGTGTTTATTATACTTAACAATCTAAACTGGATCTGAATAAAATAATAAACATGTAGGCTACTCATTCACGCACACACTCACATGAGAATCACACACAAATAAATTAGACTGATAAATACATTGGCGTTGGATGAGAGTCCATGATAAAGAAAAAACATATACAGTCTGTGAGGTTGGATAATTCTGTGGTCTGCGCCTTTGCCACCCTTACATATGAGTTTCATGTCATCTGCAGGAGTTGAAATTGTTTATTTTTACATTTAAGTCTATATCATGCATCTATCTATATGTTAGGAACAGCACTGGTTCTAATACTGACCCCTGAGAAACATCACTGTATACTTCTCCTCCCCCAGAATAAACAATGTCTGTTCACCACTTCTCTCTGCTTTCTGTCCCTGAGTCAATGTCATACCCATACTATCACTCTCACATTAATCCATGTCTTCCATTTTTCGTAACAAGTCTATGAAATGTCATTTGATCGCAGGCCTTTTGAAAGTTCATATACAAAACACGAAACACGCTGACCTCATCAACACTCACAGTTATGTCATCAACTAACTTGATTAAGATTATCAGACATGATTGATTATCAAGCTATCCATCCTGTTTGTCATTTATTATCAGATGTTTTTCCAAGAAAGATATATTTTTGAGCTGGGTTATGGCCTCTAGAAATTTCCAATCGCCGACATTAGACTGTTTGGTCAGAAGTTACAGGGTTTATCCAATTTCTTTTTATTTAAACAGGGTGCATCATTCACAGTACTCCACTCCCTTGTCACTACTCCCATAGCCAAGGAGGAGTGAAAGCTTCTGGCCAGTGACTCTGCCACTCCTTCCCTTAAAAAACCTCATACATAACATCCAGTCTGGCTAAATGTTCTACTTTATTTTGGAACACTAAATGTTGGTTTGACAGGGGTTAACTGAATCTGTTTGTTCAGTGTGTGTAATTAATGTCAGTCTCCATGCACCCTAATTGTGTCATTGGAGAGTTTTCCACTTCCATTAATAAGGAATTTCTTTCAATGTGTTATTCCAAGCTGGGAGCATCACCTCCACACTAACAGCAGCTCCAGAGAGTGGGAAAGGATTGATCAGAATCTGAGAACAATAGATTGGAATTTTACAAAAATGGGCAGCAAGAGTTTATCCTATTGGTTTGGCGAAGTTACTGCAGATTATTATTGGAGAACATTAGAAATGCGAATCTATTATGCACTAAAGATGATTCAAATGATTTACTATCCCATCCTCGCTATTATTGGTGTCCCTGGTAAGTCTCTGTATCCAACTATTATATCTATAAACCATATGTCACTGACATGTGCTCTTGTCATGTAAATCCTGGGAATACTGAAGCCTCTGTCTTCAGTCTCTCTCACAAAGTCTGCTCCCTATCCACTGTCTATATCGACCTCACTAGCCAATGGCTGAGGCTGAAACAGACAGTTTACAACCTCTATGTTCTATTTATACCTGAGCTGAGTTCATCGTCATGTTCTCTCCATCACTTAACCTGCCTAATACCACTTCTGTAATATCACCCATGTCCACCTCTGTCTCAAAACATCTCCTGCATAAGCCCTCATCTGTGCCTTTGTTAAATCCACACTTGACTATTCCAATTCTGTCCTGGTCACCCTCCCAGTTATAAACCTCCATAAACCACAGACCATCCAGAACTCTGCTGCCTGTAAACTAATATACACCAAATCCCGATCACCCATCACCCCAAATCCTGATCACCCATCACCCCTGTGCTCACTGATCTACATTGGCTCCCGGTCTGGCAGCACCTTAATTTAAATATTCTCATTCTTGTGTTTGAATCCCTCCATGGCCTCACCCCTCCAATTAGTCCCATTTCCCTGTCCATATCCCATATTCTTGAAAATCTTATGCCTTCAACTCTTTTCCCAATTCCCCATTGAAAGTGAGTTGCTTTTTCTCTCTATCTCCCCCGGCTGTGAATTTCATGCTGGTGCCAATGTTACAGAAACCTTGATCCATAAAATGATGCTATCTGTACAGCCGGCCACTTCTAGTGTGGCCAACACAGTGCCCCATGCTGGGCAGGGGACATGCCCGGGCGTTCTATGTATGTGCTGTTAGTGTAAGGAGGGTTCAAGGTGACGTCAGTGCACCAGCCCAACAGTGTTGATGTCTGTCCTTGAAACTTGGTCTGTGGATGTCCACTGACATCCTGTGTTAGTCACTTGTTATTACAAAGGACCAGGCATCGAACTTACAGTTGAGGGGCTTTTGACTTGCTAATGCCATTGTAAAGTTAGTGGAGGTGCTTTGGATGTTTTTCTGGACGTTGTGTTGTGAGCTGCTGCAGACATTCAGGCAGGGCAGAAGAATTTGTGACCCAATTCTGGACGAGGTTTGGGGACTGTAGTTACAGTGTCTCTGGGTCTGTAACATGAACAACAAATGGAGCAGAGGCTGCAGAGAGGGGAATCAATGTCAAGAGGCAAGAGGAGGGGGCTCTGCCCTACCCACCAGAGAAGCTTGATCCTGCATGGCAGCAAGCATGGATCACATGACCTCAGTCTGAGCTTCCATTGCAGCACTGAGACGTTGGGTGTCTGCCGTCTGTGCTGCAGTGGAAGCTGAGACAATGGTTACCAGATACTGTATCATGGCTGGGTCTTCGAGTGATGTCATGGAGTTAGTGACCACTTCCACAGGGGAAAGAATGGGCTTCAATCTCTGTGCAATGTCCTGTGCCATCTTGGAGCTGGACTCCTCCATGTTCCGAGACAGTGATAACAGACTGTCTGACAGGCCTGTCAATGGACAAAGTCTCTCAGTGTACATGTCCATCAGCATTCTCCTGTATGCAGTTCCAGCAATGTTCATATCTGAGTCCTGTGTATTGTGACTCGTTTGTGACCTCGCCCTCTGGTGAGCTGACACATGAACTATCCTTTCCCCCCGGCCTGGCTGCAGCTCACTTGTGCGCGGTGACTCAGCACGTGTAGATTCCGACTTTATACCAGCCTCTAAAGCACACACAGTGTAAGTATTTGAACTGTTGGCTGTGAGTATTAGACCAAGTGATGGTGCTTCGCCATCAGTGCTGTGCTGCTGCTCTCTCTCTGTCTCCTGGAGTTGCTGTGACTGGGAAGCTGGTAGTTTTGGGTTATCATTGGAAAGTATAAAATTAGAAGGGAAAAGTTGGGGTGAGGGATTGGGGGTGGGATGGAAAGCAGGAGGTCAATGGTCCCACCATCTGAAGCTTGTACATCATCCCAGACAGCAGGATGAGGGGGAGGTGGGAGTTAAGAAGGGACATAAGGCAGGAACATAGCATCATCCTGAATACTGTCGGTGATGCTGGATGTTACGGGCTCTGTCACAGCCGATCCCATGATGTGAAGAACCATCTCCTCCCTCAGGCTCAGGTGATGAAGTTATGCCTGGCCCTCGCCGGAGTACTGCTGCTCCCTGTGTTTATGGGCCGCCTTGTCCTGTAAGAGAGAGCGCAGAATGGCAGTGATTGTGTTTCACTGTGTTTGGGTGATTTGCCTGCCATAGCTGAATAGCTGGAGGTATGTGGAGGCATTGAGAGGTGGGTGTGAGGCTGGCATCAGTGGAAGGTGTGTGAGGGTGAGGTGGAGTAAGTGAATGTTAGGTGTGAGTCCTGAGTATTAGGGATTGCTGATGGGTGAGTGATGGAGCTGTGGTACATTGAGCAGTGTGAGAGGTTGGTTGTGTTGGGGGTAGGAGATGCCATGTGGAGATGAATTCACCGACATTGATCACCCGTGTGAGCTCATTAAACTTCTTCTGGCTCTGCTGCCAGGTCCTCGGGGCCGGACCTCTTGCATTGACCTCCCAGGCCACCTGCTCCCATTCCCTTCGGAGAGTGTTACTTGAGGGCCTCAGCCCCACGCCATGAAAACATGGCCTCCCTCCTCCTGTCCGCCGCCATGACTAAGGCCTCCAGCACCACATCCGTGAACTGCAGATCCCTCTCTCTGTCCTAGTATTCCATTTACCTTGTTTCCAATTGCAGAATTCACAGTCAGCAGCAGCAGCACACGCAGCCTCCTTTGATTCAGTGCAGCTTCCCTTTAAGAGGGACAGTCTGCCTTTAAAAGCTGAATGCTGGCTGAAACACGTACCAGCCTCACGCACACTTCGCTCCCAGTTAATGTGCAGACAGACATCAGCGTGGGTCACCCTGGGCAGCAAGAAGAATTCATGGAAATGAGGAGAAGGCAGGAGCTTTGTGTGTCACCTGCCTCAACAAGAACCGGCACGGGCAGATCATGAATCACAAACCCTACGCACAGAAGGAGGATATTCGGCCCATTGTGTCAGTGCAGTCTCTTTGAAAGAGATATCAAATTAGTTCCTCTCTCCTCCTTTTGACCCACACTCCAGCTTTTTTAATTCCAATTCATGTATTTGCTGAATTCTCTTTTGAAAGATATTATTGAATCTGCTTCCACCATGTTTTCAGGCAGTGAATTCCAGATCCCAACAACTCGCTGTGTAAGAAAAGTCTCCTCATTTCACCTCTGGTTCTTTGTCAATTACCTTCAATCTGTGCCTTCTTAATACTGAACTTTCTGACACTGGAAACAGTTTCACATTAATTAACCTATCAAAACCCTTCCTGATTTTGAATTCTATATTAAATCTCCCCTTACCATTCACTGCTCTAAAGAGAACAATCCCAGCTTTTCCAATCTCTCCACGTAACTGAATTCCCAGATCCCTGGTACCATTCTAGTAAATCACCTCAGTATATTCACTAAGTCCTTGACATCCTTACCAAAGTGTGGTGATCAGAATTGGACACAATTCTCCAGCTGGGACCTAACCAATGATGGATGAACATCAGCATTTCCTCCTTAGTTTTATTACTCTGTGCCTCTCTCTCTAACACCAAGGACACTACATGTTACATTCAAAGATCTGTATGTGTACACCCCAGGTCTCTCTAATCCTGCACCCACTTTATAATGGTACCATTGAGTTTATCTTGTTTCTCCTCATATTGCCTACCCAAATGTCTCACTTCACACTTCACTGTATTAAATTACATCTGCCATGTTCCTGTCCATTTCACCAGTCAGTCTCTGTCCTGCTGAAGTCTGTTACTATCCTTCTCACTGTTTATTAACATTTCTGAGATTCCTGCCCTCTGAAAACGTTGAAATTGTCCTCTCTGTACACAAGCCCATTGCATTAACATACAGCAACAGTGATTCCAACAGTGACGCTGGGGAACCGCACTTTGTACTTCCCTCCAGACTAAACAACAACCATTCTCCGCTACTCTCTGCTTTCTGTCACTGACCTAATTTCCTGCCTGCTGCCATTGAAAATATAAAAGGACTTCCATTTATGAAACGCCTTCATGACCACTGCATGTTGCAAATCGACTTACAACCAATGAGTTATTTTTACCGTTTAGTCTGTCCTGTAATGTAGGAAATACACAGCCAATGTCCGCACAACAAGATCCCACAAGTAGCAGTGTGGTCATGATCAGATCTGTTTTTGTGATGTTGATTTGAGGGGTAAATGTTGACCAGGACACTGGGAATAATTACCCTGACCTTCTAAATAATTCCATGGGATCTTTCCTCCACCTGAGTGGGCAGACGGGGCCTGGCTTTACCTTATCTTTGATAAGGCGGCACCTCTGACAGTGCAACACTCCCTCAGTACTGCACTGCAGTGTCAGCCTTGATTCTTGTGATCAAGTCCTGCAGTGACACTTGATCCTAGAAGCTTGTGACTGAAAGGGGAGAGAGCGACAAACTGAGCCACTGCTGACATTGGTCCTTTAATCCCATGTGTTTCTAATTCGGTAACACAGCTGTTATGTGCTACTTGATCAAACAGCTGCTGAAAGGATAGGAATATTGGGAAAGTACAGGCAGGAACAATCATAGAATCATAGAATAGCACAGTCCTGAATGATGTCATTCTGCCCATCAAGTCAGTGCTGGCCCTTTCAAAGAACAATCCAGTTACACCCACTCCCTGACTCTTTCACTATATCCTAACATTTTTCCTGCTTCAGATATTTATCCAATTCCCTTTTGGGATCTACTATTGAATCTGTATCCATCAGCCTATCAGACAGTGCATCCCAAATCCAAACCACTCAGAAACAAAAATCCTCATGTCTGCTTCTTTTACCAACCGCCTTAAATCTGTGTCTCTGGTTAGTGACCCCTTGGACATTGGAAACAGTTTCTCTTTATTTAATTTATCTAAACCCTTCCTAATGTTAAACAGCTCAATTAAATCTCCTCTGAAAGTTCTCTGCTCGAAGCAGAACAACCCCAGCTACATAACTGTCATCCCTCATGCCTGCACAAATTCTCGTAAAACAGTTCTGTACCCTCTCCGAAGGCTTCATGTCCTTCCTAAAGTTTGGTTCCCAGTATTCGACACAAGACTTCAGGTGCAGCTGAACTAGTATTTTATATATGTTTCACATAATGTCCTTGCTTTTGCTTTTATTGCTTCTATTTATAAAACCGAGGATCCCATATATTTATTAACGGTTTGGCTACAAAGATTTGTGTACAAATACTCCAGGTCTCTCTGTTATTTCACCACCTTTATAGTTATACCATTTAACTTGTATTGTCTCTCCTCATTCCTCCTTTCAAAATGTATTACCTCACACATCTGTAATGCCAATTAAATATTGAGAAGATTGAAGACATTGTTTTCTGTCTCTGCTTCAAATATTTCCTAGCTCCACACTCCATCCCTCTCCTTTGTAAATGTTTGAGACGAAAAGCCAAACTGTTCACACACTTGGTTACATAGTTAACCTTGAGATGCCTTGCGATGAGCTTCTGACCAGATTTTCACACCATCAGAAAAATCGCTTATTTCCACCCGCGGTGGAGTTGCATTTCTGGTTAAAAAGGAAAGTAATACAATAGTGAGGAAGGATATGAGATCTGATGACGTGGAGTCTGTATGGGTAGAGCTGAGAAACAATAAGGGGCAAAAAACGTTAGTGGGGGTTATATATAGACCCCCAAACTGTGGTGGTGATGTGGGAATGGTCTTAAACAGGAAATTAGAGATGCATGCGATAAAGCAACATCTGTAATTATGGGTGACTTAAATATAGATTGGTCAAATCAAATTTGTCACAATAACGTAGAGGAGGAATTACTGGAGTGTATACAAAAGTCCGAGTGTATCAGGCATGTGTCCTCAGTACCTTGCTCTAAGGCAGCGAGGCCTGGACAACGTATGTCAGCCAAGAGAGATGTCTCAATTCATTCCATCTTCGCTGCCTCCGGAGAATACTTGGCATCAGGTGGCAGGACCGTATCTCCAACACAGAAGTCCTCGAGGCGGCCAACATCCCCAGCTTGTACACACTACTGAGTCAGCGGCTCTTGAGATGGCTTGGCCACATGAGCTGCATGGAAGATGGCAGGATCCCCAAAGACACATTGTACAGCGAGCTCCCCACTGGTATTAGACCCACCGGCCGTCCATGTCTCCGCTATAAAGACGTCTGCAAACGCGACATGAAATCCTGTGACATTGATCACAAGTCGTGAGAGTCAGTTGCCAGCGTTCGCCAGAGCTGGCGGGCAGCCATAAAGACGGGGCTAAAATGTGGCGAGTCGAGGAGACTTAGTAGTTGGCAGGAAAAAAGACAGAGGCGCAAGGGGAGAGCCAACTGTGCAACAGCCCCGACAAACAAATTTCTCTGCAGCACCTGTGGAAAAGCGTGTCACTCTAGAATTGACCTTTATAGCCACTCCAGGCGCTGCTTCACAAACCACTGACCACCTCCAGGTGCATATCCATTGTCTCTCGAGATAAGGAGGCCCAAAATAATACGGGATGGTTTTCTGGACCAATATGTTGAGGAACCAACCAGAGAACAGGCCATCCCAGACTGGGTATTGTGTAAAGAGAGAGGAATAATTGACAATCTAGTTGTGTGAAATCCCTTGAGGATGAGCGACCATAATATAATCGAATTTGTCATGAAGAAAGCAAACAGTGACGTCAGAGGAGAGCTGCAAGCTGATTGGTTGGGTGAGTAGCAGCTATTAGTGAATGTAGATATCTTTAAAAAAGTGAAAAGTTTATTTTTGTGGGAAAAGAACTCTGGTGATAAGGTGAGTACTACTGAAGTGTTTCTTTTTTTAATTCAGTGTAGTTTATTCAGAATCTTAGATTGAAGTGGGTAGAAAAAGGCCCCTCATGTAATTAGTATTTTTTATAATTAAGGGTGTAACTAATTAGTCTAAGGGTAGGTCATGACAGGAGAGTTCAGCCTTTGATCTGCTCCTCCTGCACTTTGTGGGAAATCAGGGATGCTTCCAGTATCCCTAGTGAGCATGTGTGCAGGAAGTGGAGCCATCTGCAACTCCTGGCGACCCGCATTATGAAGATGGAGCTACAGGTGAATTCACTGTGGAGCATCCATAATGCTGAGGAAGTCGTGGATAACATGTTTAGCGAGGTGGTCACACCGCAGATAATAGCTGCACAGGCAGAAAAGGGATGGGTGACCACCAGACAGAGTAGTAGGCACAGGCAGGTAGTGCAGCAGTCCCCTGTGGCCACCACCTCTCAAACAGATAGACCGCTTTGGATACTGTTGGGGGGGATGACCTCCCAGGGGAAAGCAGCAACAGCCAGGCCCATGGGACCACAGAGGGCTCTGCCGCACAGCAGGGCAGGAAAAGGGGTGTAAGAGCTATCGTGATAGGAAATTCTATCGTAAGGGGTGCAGGTAGGCGTTTCTGTGGCCGCAAAAGAGGCACCAGGATGGTATGTTGCCTCCCTGCTGCGAGGGTCAAGGATGTCTCGGAGTGGCTGCAGGAAATTCTGAAAGGAGAGAGTGAGCAGCCAGAGTTTGTACTCCATATTGGTGCTAACGACATAGACAGGAAGAGCGATAAGGTCCTGCAAAGTGAATATAGGGAGTTAGGCAGAAGGTTAAAAAGTAGAACCTCTAGGGGTAATCTCAGGATTTGGCCTTACCATCAGCCTCAAGAAAATGAACATCATGGGACAGGATGTCAGAAATCCTCCATCCATCAATATCGGCGGCCACGCTCTGGAAGTGGTTCAAGAGTTCACCTACCTAGGCTCAACTATCACCAGTTACCTGTCTCTAGATGCAGAAATCAACAAGCGCACGGGAAAGGCTTCCTATGCTATGTCCAAACTGGCCAAGAGAGTGCGGCAAAATGGCGCACTGACACGGAACACAAAAGTCCGAGTGTATCAAGCCTGTGTCCTCAGTACCTTGCTCTATGGCAGCGAGGCCTGGACAACTTATGTCAGCCAAGAGCGACGTCTCAATTCAGTCCATCTTCGCTGCCTCCGGAGAATACTTGGCATCAGGTGGCAGGACCGTATCTCTGACACAGAAGTCCTCGAGGCGGCCAACATCCCCAGCTTGTACACACTACTGAGTCAGCGGCGCTTGAGATGGCTTGGCCATGTGAGCCGCATGGAAGATGGCAGTATCCCCAAAGACACATTGTACAGCGAGCTCGCCACTGGTATCAGACCCACCGGCCGTCCATGTCTCCGCTTTAAAGACGTCTGCAAACGCGACATGAAGTCATGTGACATTGACCACAAGTCGTGGGAGTCAGTTGCCAGCGATCGCCAGAGCTGGTGGGCAGCCTGAAAGGAGGGGCTAAAATGTGGCGAGTCGAAGAGACTTCACAGTTGGCAGGAAAAAAGACAGAAGCGCAAGGGGAGAGCCAACTATGTAACAGCCCCGACAGACAATTTTTTCTGCAGCACCTGTGGGAGAGCCTGTCACTCTAGAATTGGCATTTATAGCCACTCCAGGCGCTGCTGCACAAACCACTGACCACCTCCAGGCGCTTACCCATTGTCTCTCGAGGTAAGGAGGCCAAAGACAAAGAAGAAGAAGAATCTCAGGATTACTCCCTGTGCCACGTGCTAGTGAGGGTAGGAATAGGAGGATTAGGCAAATGAAAGTGTGGCTGAAGAGCTGGTGTAGGCGGTAGGGCTTCAGCTACTTGGATCATTGGGATCTCTTCTGGTGCAGAGGTGACCTGTTGAAGAGGGTCGGATTGCATCTAAACTGGAAGGGGACCAATATCCTTGCGGGGAGGTTTGTTGGTACTACTCGGGAGGGTTTAAACTAGTCTTGCAGAGAGATGGGACTCAAAGTAGTAGTCTCTCCGATGAGATAGTTGAGGTTAATGCAAGCAGTCCAGTAGGCGGGCCTGGCAGTGGCCTGACAGGGAGAGTGGAAGGTCTGGTCGACTAAACTGCAAGTACTTTCATGCAAGAGGCCTTGCAGGTAAGGCAGATGAACTCAGAGCATGGATCAGTACATGGGATTGTGATATTATAGCTATTACAGAAACGTGGTTGAGGGACAGGCAAGACTGGCAGCTCTATGTTACGGGGTACCGATGCTTCAGTTGGAGGGAAGAGAGGATGGGGAGTTGCACTATTGATTAGGGAGCACATCACGGCAGTAGTTAGAGAGGATATCCCGGGGGGAACGTCCAGTGAGGCCATATGAGTGGAGCTTAGAAATAAGCAAGGGGTGATCTCTTTGATGGGATTATACTATAGGCCCCCCAATAGTCAGAGGGAATTGGAGGAGCATATATGCAGGGAAATCACCGATAGGTGTAGGAATTTTCGGGTTGTAATAGTAAGTGATTTTAACTTTCCTAATATTGACTGGGACTGCCTTAGTGCTAAGGGATCAGATGGGCAAGAATTTGTTCAGTGTGTCCAGGATAGTTTTATGAAACAGTATGTGGATGGCCCGACGAGAGAAAAGGCTACACTCGACCTCCTCTTTGAAAATGAGGATGGGCAGGTGGATGATGAGTTAGTGAGGGAGCACTTTGGGACCAGTGACCACAACTCTATTAGCTTCAAGATAGTTATGGAAGAGGATAGGACTGGTCCAAAGGTTGAAGTCCTAAATTGGAGGAAGGTTGATTTCGATGGCATCAGACAGGTACTCTCAAAAGTTGAATGGAAGGGGCTGTTTACAGGTAAAGGGACGTCTGGCAAGTGGGAGGCTTTTAAAAGTGAGACAGGAAGAGTTATGGGCTGGCATATTCCTGTTAGATGGAAGGGCAAGACTGGCAAGTTTAGGGAACCTTGGTTGATGAGGGATGTTGAGGGTCTGGTCAGGAAAAAGAAAGAGGCATATGTCGGGTATAGGCAGCGGGGATCAAACGAGTCCCTCCAGGAGTACAGTGGATGGAGGAGTACACTCAAGAAAGAAATTAGGAGTGAGAAAAGGGGCCATGAGATTTCCCTGGCAGATAAGATAATGGAGAATCCTAAAATATTCTATAAGTATATTAAGAGTAAAAGGGTAGCTAGGGTGAGAGTCGGTCCCCTTAAGGATCAGTGTGGTAATCTACGTGTGCAGCCACGGGAAATGGGCGAGATCTTAAATGAATACTTCTCGTCTTTATTTGCCATGGAGACGACATGGAAGCTAGTGAGTTTACGGGACGGAATTTCGATATCCTGGAGCATATCAACATTACAAAGGAGGCGGTGTTGGTGTCTTTGAAGCGCATTAAGGTAGATAAATCCCCAGGGCCTGACCAGGTGTATTTTCGGATGCTATGGGAAGAAAGGGAGGATATTCCTGGAGCCCGAGCAGAGATTTCTGCATTATTGTTAGCCACGGGTGAGGTACCGGAAGACTGGAGGATAGCTAATGTTGTGCCTTTATTTAAGAAGGGCAGCAGTGATAAGCCAGGGAACTACAGGCCGGTGAGCCTTCCATCAGTGATGGGAAAGTTACTGGAAGGGATTCTGACAGACAGGATTTATATGCATTTGGAAAGGCAACGTCTGATTAGGGATAGTCAGCATGGCTTTGTGCATGGGAATCATGTCTCAGGAATTTGATTGCGTTTTTTGAGGAGGTGACCAAGAGGATTGACGAGGGCAGGGCGATGGACGTTGTCTACATGGACTTTAGCAAGGCCTTTGACAAGGTCCCGCATGGTCGGCTGGTCCAGAAGGTTCAAACACATGGGATCCAGGGTGTGCTAGCCAATTGGATACAAATTTGGCTTGGTGATCAGATGGTAGTGGGGGGTTGTTTTTCAGATTGGAGGCTTGTGAACAGTGGTGTGCCACAGGCATCGGTTCTGGGCCCTCTCTTGTTTGTCATATATATTAATGACTTGGATATGAATGTAGGGGGCATGATTGGTAAGTTTGCAGATGAAACAAAAATTGATGGAATAGTAGAAAGTGAAGAAGGTTGTGTAAGGTTACAACAGGATATAGATAAACTTGGATAGTGGGCAAGGTTTTGGCAAATGGAATTTAATGCAGACAAGTGCGAAGTGATGCATTTTGGGAAGTTGAGCCAGGGCAGGACATATACAGTGAATGACAGGGCCTGGGGAGTGTTGTTGAGAAGAGAGACCTTGGGGTGCAAGTGCATAGTTCCCTGATTGTGGCAACACAGGTAGACAGGGTGGCGAAGAATGTGTATGGCATGCTTGTCTCCATCAACTGCGGCATGGAGTACAAGAGTTGGGACGTCATGTTACAGTTGTACATAACATTGGTTATTCCGCATTTGGAGTACTGTGTGCAGTTCTGGTCGCAGCACTACAGGAAAGATGTGATTAAGCTAGAGAGGGTGCAGAAAAGATTTATAAGGATGTTGCCTGGTTTGGAGGGCTTGAGTTATAAAGAGAGATTGGGTAGGCTGGGTGTGTTTTCCCTGGAGCAAAGACGGCTGAGAGGGGACATGATGGAGGTATATAAAATTATGAGAGGCATAGACAGAGCAGGTAGGCAGAGTCTGTTTCCCATGGTAGGGGTGACTAAAACTAGAGGACATGGATTTAAGATGAAAGGGAGGAGGTTTAAAGGGGATTAAAAGGGTAAATTTTACACACAAAGAATAATGCGTATCTGGAATGATCTGCCAGAGGAGGTGGTGGAGGCAGGAACAGTAGCCACATTTAAGAGTCATCTGGACAGGTATTTGAATGGGCAAAGCATAGACGGATATGGAATTAATGTAGGCACGTGGAATCAGTATAGCTCGGCATTATGGTCGGCATGGACGCAGTGGGCCGAAGGGCCTTTTTCTATGCTGTACGAATCTATGACTCTCAGATGGATAGTGACGTAGTTGATCCTGAGACGAGGGTCGTGAATCTTAATAAAGGAAAGTATGAAGGTATGAGGCACGAGTTGGCTATGATGGATTGGGAAACGTTACTTAAAGGGATGATGGTGGATTGGCAATGGCAATATTCAAAGAGTGCATTGATGAACTGCAACAATTGTTTACTCCTGTCTGGCGCAAAAGTAAAATGGGAAACGTAGCCAAACCATGGCTTACAAGGAAAATTAGAGATAGTATTAGATTCACGGAAGAGGCATATACATTCGCCAGAAAGAAGCAACCGACCTGAGGATTGGGCAGTTTAGAATTCAGCAAAGGAGGACCAAGGGATTGATTAATAAGGGGAAAATAAAGTACACGAGTAAGCTTGTGGGGAACATACAACCTGACTGTAAAGGTTTCTGTAGGTATGTGAAGAGGAAAGGATTGGTTCAGACAAATGTAGGTCCTTACAGTTAGAAACATGGGAATTTATTATGGGAAACAAAGAAATGGCTAAGCAACTAAATGCATACTCTGATTCTGTCTTCACAAAGGATGGCACAAATATCTTACCAGAAATGTTGGGGAACACAGGGTTTAGTGAGAGGAAGGAACCGAAGGAAACCAGTATTAGTAGAGAAATTGTGTTGGGGAAGTTGATGGTATTGAAGGCCGATAAATCCTCAGGGACTGATAATTTACATCCCAGATTACTTAAGGAAGTGACCCTAGAAATCGTGGATGCATTGGTGGTCATCTTTCAAGATTCTATCGACTTTGGAACAGTTCCAGCTGATTGGAGGGCAGCTAATGTAACCCCACCATTTAAAAAGGGAGGTAGAAATAAAGCAGGGCATTATAGACAAGTCAGCCTGACGTCGGTAGTGGGGAAAATTCTAGAGTCCATTATCAAAGATTTGATAGCAGAGCACTTGGAGAACAGTGTTAGAATCGGATAGAGTCAGCATGGATTTACGAAAGGGAAATCATGCTTGATAAATCTATTAGAATTATTAGAAGATGTAACTAATAGAGTGGATGAGGGGGATCCAGATAATATGTTTTATTTGGACTTTCAGAAGGCTTTCGACAAAGTCCCACATAAGAGATTAGTGAGTAAAATTAAAGCGCATGGGATTAGTGGTAGTGTATTGCGATAGATAGAACATCGGTTGGCAGATGGAAAAAAAGAGTAGTGATAAACGAATCTTTTTCCAAATGGCAGGCAGTGATTAGTGGGGTACCACAGGGATCGGTGCTAGGGCCCCAGCTATTCACACTCCATATTTATGATTTAGATGAGGGAACTAAATGTAATATCTCCAAATTTTCAGAAGACACAAAACTGGGTGGGAGGGTGAGTTTTGAGAAGGATGCAGAGAGGCTTCAGGGTGATTTGGACAAGTTGAGTGAGTGGGCTATTGCATGGCAGATGCAGTATAATGTGAATAAATGTGAGGTTATCCACTTTGGTAGCAAAAACAGGAAGGCAGATTATTATCTGAACAGCGACAAACTGAGAGAGGGGAATATGCAGCGAGACATGGGTGTTCTCGTACACCAGTCACTGAAGGTAAGCATGCAGGTGCAACAGGCGGTAGAAAATAGTGAATGTTATGTTGGCCTTCATAGAGACAGGATTCGAGTACAGGAGCAGGGATGTTTTGCTGCACTTATACTGGGCCTTGGTGAGGCCGCACTTGGAATATTGTGTGCAGTTTTGGTCTCCTTATCTGAGAAAGGATGTTCTTGCTACAGAGAGAGTGCAACGAAAGTTTATCAGACTGATTCCTGGGATGGCGGGACTCACGTATGAGGAGAGTTAGGATTATATTCGCTGGGGTTCAGAAGAGTGAAGAGGGATCTCATAGAAACCGATAAAATTCTAACAGGATTTGACAGGGTAGTTGCAGGAAGGATGTTCCCGATGGTGGGGGAGTCCAGAACCAGGGGTCATAGTCTAAGGATACGGGGTAAACTTTGCAGGACTGAAATAAAGATAAATTTCTTCACCCAGAGAGTGGTGAGCCAGTGAAATTACGTCATCACTCCTATATCCAAGAGGGATTGGAATATGCTGGCCAATGCCTCTGCTACTTCCACCATTCCATCCCTCAGCAACCCACATGCATTCCATCCAGACTGGGTAAATTATCTACTTTATTGTGGTACAAAAAGTGCTGTATTGAAAAGGGTTAACTGAATCTGTTTGTTCAGTGTCTGTAATTAATGTCAGTCTCCATGGACCTTAATTGTGTCATTGTAGGTTTTCCATCTTCTATTAATAAGGGGCTTCCGTGTGTTATCCCATCGTTTCAGCCGGAACATCAGCCCCGGCACAACAGAGATCAGCAGCTCCAGAGAGAGAGAAAGGATAGATCAGAATCTGAGAACAAATGACTGGAATGTAACAACACTTGGTCAGAATCTGAGAATAATAGATTGGAATGTTACAACACTTGGTCAGAATCTGAGAACAATAGATTGGAATGTTGCAGCAATGGGTCAGAATCTGAGAACAATAGATTGGAATGTTACAACAATGGGTCAGAATATGAGAACAATAGATTGGAATGTTGCAGCACTTGGGCAGAATCTGAGAATAGTAGATTGGAATGTTACAACAATGGGTGAGAATCTGAGAACAATAGATGGGAATGTTACAACAATGGACAGGAGTTTATCCTCGGAACTTTACTACCTTTCTACATATTATGATCGGTACTCATGAAACTTCCGTATCTATCTCGCACTGAAGATTATTCAATACATTTACTATCCCATCCTGGCTATTATTGGTGTCCCTGGTAAGTCTCTCTATCTAGCTATTAATTCTATAAACCAAGTTTAACAGCATTACTGCTCCTGTAATTTACTCTGCCCTTTTTGCTGCCGTTGTATTCCTGGTGATGTGTCCAGCTATTAGCTCTATAAACCATTGCCAACTGTATTACAGTTCTTGTCATTTAATCTCTCATCTTTGCTGCCCTTGCTGTCTCTATTACCGTCTAGGAGATCTGTAAACCCTGTTTTACTGAAATATTGTTCTGGTATGTAAATTTTGGGAAGACTGAAGCCAGTGTCATTGGTCTCCATCACAAACTCCATCCCCTATCTGTGAGACAAATACATCACCCTGCCCAATACTGAGGCTGAACCAGATTGTTTGCAATCGGTGTGTTCTATTTAAACCTGAGCTGAGTCCATATCCATATTCTCTCCATTACCAACCCTGTCTACGACAACCTCTGTAATATCCCCCATCTCCACCTCTGTCTCAGCCAATCTGCTGCATAAACCCTCACCTGTACCTTTGTTAAATCCACACTTGACTATTCCAATTCTATCCTGGTCACCCTCCCAGTTATAAGCCTCCATAAACCACAGCCCATCCAGATCTCTGCTGCCTGTATCCGAACTCACACCAAATCCCGATCACCCATCACCCCTGTGCTCACTGATCTACATTGGCTCCTGGTCTGGCAGCACCTTAATTTTAATATTCTCATCCTTGTGTTTGAATCCCTCCATGGCCTCACCCCTCAAATTAGTCCCATTCTCCTGCCCATTCTCATATTCCTGAAAATGTTTTGACTTCAATCTTTTCTCATTTCTCCTTTTGAAGTGAATTCCTTTCCCTCTGTATCTGTCCCGAGCCACTATTTAGACTCTATAGCACTACTGGTGCTGACGGTACAGAAGCTGGGATCCATAGAGAGATGTGAGCTGCTCAGCCAGGCACTTCCAGTGCGGCCTGCACAGTGCCCCAAGCTGGGCAGGGCTCTAGTTCAATCGTACCATGTATGTGTTGTTGCTCTGAGGATGGTTTTAAATGTGATGTCAATGTACCATACCGTCAGCTTTGATGTACGTCTTTGAAACTTGGTCTGTGCATGTCCACTGACTGCTTGCGTTAGTCACTCTCAGCTGAACATATATTCAGCAGCATGAGGAAACACATCTAGTATTATTTAAAAGGACCAGGCATCCAACTTACAGGTGAGGGGCTTTTAACATACTTCTATTATTGTAAAGTTAGTGGAGGTGCTGTGGATGGTTTGTTGGAGGTCGTGTTGTGAGCTACGGCAGACATTCAGGGAGGACAGAGGATTTGGTGACCCAACTCTGCAGGAAGTATGGCCTATCAGGGGAAAACAGCAGCAGCCAGAGCAGTGGCACCACGGCTGGCACTGTTGCTCAGCAGAGAGGGACAACGCGCAGAAGAGCAATAGTTATAGGGGACTGTATAATCAGGGGCACAGATATGCCCTTCTGTGGACGTGAACGAGACTCCAGGATGGTATGTTAGCTCCCTGGTGCCAGGATCAAGGATGTCTCTGAACGGACAGGGGGCATTCTGAAGGGGGAGGGTGAACAGCCAGAGGTTGTGGTACACATCGGTAGCAATGACATAGGCAGGAAGAGTGATGAGGTCCTGCAGGGGGAGTTTAGGAAGTTAGGGAGTAAGTTACAAAACAAGACCTCGAGGGTTGTAATCGCTGGATTCCTCCCTGTGCCACGTGCCAGTGAGGCTAGAAATAGGAAGATAGTGCAGCTAAACACGTGGCTGAGCAGCTGGTGTAGGAGGGAGGGTTTCAGATATCTGGAGCATTGGGCTCTCTTCAGGGACAGATGGGACCTGTACAAGAAGGACGGGTTGCATCTAAACTGGAAGGGCACTAATATCCTGGCTGCAAGATTTGCTAGCGTCACTCGGAAGGGTTTAAACTACTGTGGCAGGGGGGTGGGAACCAGAGCAGGAGGACAGCTAGTGAAATAAATGAGGAGGACATAGTAAATAAGGCCAGTAGGACGAAGAGGAAGAGCAGGAACTGAGATGTTGCTGAGTACAGCGGGACTGGTGTTCTGAAATGCATTTGTTTCAATGCGAGAAGTATAACAGGTAAGGCAGATGAACTTAGATCTTGGATTAGTACTTGGAAATATGATGTTGTTGCTATTACAGAGATTTGGTTGAGGGAAGGGCAGGATTGGCAGCTAAATGTTGCAGGCTTTAGAAGCTTCAGGCGGGATAGAGGGGAATGTAAAAGGGGTGGGGGAGTTGCATTACTGCTTAAGGAGAATATCACAGTTGTACTGCGGGTGGACACCTCAGACGGGTCATACAGCGAGGCAATATGGGTGGAGCTCAGGAATAGGAAGGTTGCAGTCACGATGTTGGGGGTTTACTACAGGCATCCCAACAGCCAGCGGGAGGGAGAGGAGCAGATATGTGGACAGATTTTGGAAAGATGTAAAAGTAACAGGGTTGTGGGGTGGGTGATTTTAACTTCCCCAATATTGACTGGGATTCGCTTTGTGCGGCGTGGATGGGGCAGAATTTCTGAGGAGCATCCAGGAGGGCTTCTTGAAACAGTATGTAGAAAGTCCAACTAGGGATGGGGCCATTCTGGACCTGGCATTGAGGAATGAGCCCGGCAAGGTGGTCGAAGTTGCCGTGGGGGAGCATTTCGGGAACAGTGACCATAATTCCATAACTTTTAAGGTACTTGTGGATAAGGATAAGAGTAGTCCTCGGGTGAAGGTGCTAAATTAGGGGAAGGCTAATTACAACAATATTCGGCAGGAACTGAAGAATTTAGATTGGGGGCGGCTGTTTGAGGGTAAATCAACATCTGACATGTCGGAGTCTTTCAAACGTCAGCTGATTAGAATCCAGGACCGGCATGTTCTGGAAGAAAGACAAGTTTGGCAAGTTTCGGGAAGCTTGGATAACACGGGATATTGTGAGCCTCGTCAAAAAGATAAAGGAAGCATTTGTAAGGGCTGGAAGGCTTGGAACAGACGAAGCACTTGAGGAATATAAAGACAGTAGGAAGGAACTTAAGCAAGGAGTTAGGAGGGCTAAAAGGGGTCATGAAAAGTCATTGGCAAACAGGATTAAGGAAAATCCCAAGGATTTTTATACATATATCAAGAGCAAGAGTGTAACCAGGGAAAGGGTTGGCCCACTCAAGGACAGAGATGGGAATCTATGTGTGGAGCCAGAGGAAGTGGGCGAGGTGTTAAATGAGTACTTTGCATCAGTATTCACCAAAGAGAAGGACTTGGTGGATGATGAGCCCAGAGAAGGGAGTGCAGATAGTCTCAGTCATTTCATTATCAATAAGGAGGAGGTGTTGGGTGTCTTGCAAAGCATTAAGGTAGATAAGTCTCCAGGGCCTGATGGGATCTACCATAGAATACTGAGGGAGGCAAGGGAAGAAATTGCTGGCGCCTTGACAGAAATCTTTGCATCCTCATTTGCTACAGGTGAGGTCCCAGAGGACTGGAGAATAGCCAATGTTGTTCCTTTGTTTAAGAAGGGTGGCAAGGATAATCCACGAAATTATAGGCTGGCGAGCCTTACGCCAGTGGTAGGGAAACTATTAGAGATTATTATTCCGGACATGATTTACTCCCATTTGGAAACAAACGAACTCATTAGCGAGAGGCAGCATGGTTTTGTGAAGGGGAGGTCGTGTCTTACTAATTTGATTGAGTTTTTTGAGGAATTGACGATGATGATTGATGAAGAAAGGGCAGTGGATGTTATCTGTATGGACTTTACTAAAGCCTTTGACAAGGTCCCGCATGGCAGACTGGTACGAAAGGTGAAGTCACACGGGATCAGAGGTGAGCTGGCAAGATGGATACAGAACTGGCTCGGTCATAGAAGACAGAGGGTAACAGTGGATGGGCGTTTTTCTGAATGGCGGGATGTGACTAGTGGTGTTCCGCAGGGATCAGTGCTGGGACCTTTATTTTTTGGAGTATATATAAATGATTTGGAGGAAAATGTAGCTGCTCTGATTAGTAAGCTTGCGAACGACACAAAGGTTGGTGGAGTTGCGGATAATGATGAGGATTGTCAGAGGATACAGCAGGATATAGATCAGGTGGAGACTTGGGCGGAGAAATGGCAGATGGAGTTTAATCTGGAAAAATGTGAGGTAATGCATTTTGGAAGGCCTAATGCAGGTGGGAGGTATACAGTAAATGGCAGAACCCTTAGGAGTATTGACAGGCAGAGAGATCTGGGCGTACAGGTCCACAGGTCACTGAAAGTGGCAACACAGGTGGATAAGGTAGTCAAGAAGGCATACGGCATGCTTATCTTCATGGGTCGGGGCGTAGAGTATACAAATTGGCAAGTCATGTGGCAGCTGTACAGAACCTTATTTAGGCCACACTTGGAATATTGCATGCAATTCTGGTCGCCACACTACCAGAAGGATGTGGAGGCTTTGGAGAGGGTACAGAAGAGGTTTACCAGGATGTTGCCTGGTCTGCAGGGCATTAGCTATGAGGAGAGGTTGGAAAAACTCGGATTGTTTTCACTGGAACGACGGAGGTGCAGGGGCGACATGATAGAGGTTTACAAAGTTATGAGCGGCATGGACAGAGTGGATAGTCAGAAGCTTTTTCCCAGGGTGCAAGAGTCATTTACTAGGGGACATAGGTTTAAGGTGCGAGGGGCAAAGTTTAGAGGGGATGTGCGAGGCAGGTTTTTTACACAGAGGGTGGTGAGTGCCTGGAACTTGCTGCCAGGGGAGGTGGTGGAAGCAGATACGATAGCGACGTTTAAGAGACATCTTGACAAATACATGAATAGGAAGGGAATAGAGGGATATGGGCCCCGGAAGTGCAGAAGGTGTTAGTTTCTGCAGGCATCAAGATCGGCGCAGGCTTGGCGGGCCGAATGGCCTGTTCCTGTGCTGTACTGTTCTTTGTTCTTTGTTCTTGACTGTAGTTACAATGTCCCTGGGTCTGTAACGTGATCAACAAATGGAGCAGAGGCTGCAGAAAGGGGAAGCTCTATAAAGAGGGAGGAGGAGCGGGTTCTGCCCGCTTATATTTAAACCTGAGCTGAGGTCATCTCCATATTCTTTCCATCACCAACCCTGCCTACTAACACCTTTGTAATATCACCCATCTCCACTCCTGCCTCAGCCCATCTGCTGCATAAACCCTCATCCGTGTCACTGTTAGATCCACAGTTGACTATTCCAATTCTATCCTGGTCACCCTGCCCGTTATAAACCCCCATAAACCACAGTTCATCCAGTACTCTGCTGCCTGCATTCGAACTCACACCAAATCCTGATCACCCATCACACCTGTGTTCACTGATCTACGTTGGCACCCAGTCTGGCAGCACCTTAATTTTAATATTCTCATTCCTGTGTTTGAATCTCTCCATGGCCCACCCCTCCAGTTAGTCCCATTTCCCTGTCCATTTCCCATATTCCTGCAACTCTTTTGACTTCAATCTTTTTTCAGTTCTCCTGATGAAGTGAATTTATTTCCCTCTGTATCTGTCCCGAGCCACGATTTTGGACTCTGCAGCACTACTGGTGCTGACGTTACAGAAGCTGGGATCCATAAAATGATGAGAACCGCAGAGCCGACCACTGCCCAATACCCTATGGTGGGCAGGGCTCCAGCAAACTCGTATCATCTATGTTCCATTCGTGTGGTCTTCACAGCTGGCCAATTCTAGTGTGGCCTGCACAGTGTCCCAATCTGGGCAGGGCTCTAGCTCAATAGTACCAAGAGTTCCGAAGAAGGGTCACTGACCCGAAACGTTAACTCTGCTTCTCTTTCCACAGATGCTGCCAGACCTGCTGTGTGAATACAGCATTTCTTGTTTTTGTTTCAGATTTCCAGCATCCGCAGTATTTTGCTTTTATTTTAGTACCATATATATGTTGTTCCTTTGAGGATGGAGTTGAAAGTGATGTCAATGTACCATACCGGGAACTTTGATGTACGTCTTTGAAACTTGGTCTGTGCATGTCCACTGACCGCCTGTGTTAGTCACTCTCAGCTGATATACATTCAGCAGCACGAGGAACTCCCTGCAGTGTTATTTAAAAGTACCAGGCATTCAACTTACAGGTGAGGGGCTTTTGACTTACTTCTGCTATTGTAAAGTTAGTGGAGGTGCTGTGGATGGTTTCCTGGAGGTTGTGTTGTGAGCTGCTGCAGACATTCAGGGAGGACAGAGGATTTGGTGACCCAACTCTGGACGAGGTACGGGGACTGTAGTTACAGTGTCTCTGGGTCTGTAACATGACCAACACATGGAGCAGAGGCTGCAGAGAAGGGAAGCTCTGTAAAGAGGGAGGAGGAGTGGGCTCTGCCCTACCCACCCCGGGTTTTCCAGGAGCTCTTTTCCTATCTGCACCTAACCCAGGAGCAGTGTGTGAGGTAACTCTGATTCAATAAGGAGGTGGTCACAGAGCTGCGTCACCTCCTGTAACACAACTGGATCCTCACACCAGGGTGAGGATGGAGTTGTCAGTGGGTGTTAAGGTCACAGTTTCATTGATCTTCTCTGTATCTGAAACTTTCCAGGCAGCAGCAGGAGACATATCCAACATAGAGTCATAGAGAGTGATGGATACATTTATGACATAGAAGAAGGCCATTCGGCCCCTCGGTGCCCGCTCCCTGTGGAACAATCCAGTCAGTCCCACTCTCCCAGTCAGTCCCCGTATCCCTGCAAGTTCATTTCCTTCGGGTGTCCATCCAGTATCCTTTTGAAATCATTGTCTCGAATGATGATGCCCAAGATCTGACATGCTTCTCTAAACACGCTCCTAATATGTCCTGCCAATTTCAAATATCAATGCATATGCAGCCCCAGGTCCCTCTGTCCCTGCACAATCTTGAGAACTGTGTCATTAAGTCTATATTACCTTCCTATTCCTTCTGACAAAATACATCACCTCACACTCCTCTGTATGAAATTCCACCTGCCACTTCTCTGTCCATTCTGCTAGCCAATCTGTATCCTGATGCAGGTGGTTTGTAACATCCTCACTGTTTACCACACCTCCAAGATTGGTATCATCGGAAATTTCTGAAATTCTACTCTGTATTCCAAGAGCCATGCCATTTATATATAGCAAAAGAAAAACAGTGGTCCTAAGCACTGAACCGTGGGGAACATCACTGTCTACCATCCTCCGGTCTGAAAAACAACCATTTAACACATTTCTCTTTTTCTTGTCCTCTGGACAATTTTTTTCCAATTGGATGCTATTCCATGAGGTTCAATTTTATCAACCAAGCTTCTGTGTTGTTCATCATCAAATAATTTCATAAAATCCACGTAGACAACATCCACCACATTCCCTTCATCAACCTTCTCTCATTTTCCGAATAAATTCAATTAGTTCATCATGCATGATCTGCCTTTTAGAAATCCGTGCTGACAATCCTTAATTAACTCAATCTCTCCAAGTGTGTGTTGTCCTTTTCCCCTGATTATTGTTTCTAAAACCTTACTCACCACTGATGTTAAAATAACTGGCCAGTAGTTGCGAGGCCTGTGTGTTGTCCATTGATAATTCTGGGAAGTGAGTGTGACCATCTATGTCATCAATTTCTCCCTCAGCAGGGAGAAGCAGGATGAGAGATCCCGTGGCTTTGTCAGGATAGCGGGATTCCTGATGGTTTCGGTTGATCTGCGGGGCCCCCATGTCAATGGGTTGAGGTACAGGAACTGGAAGAATTCTCACTCCATTAATGTACAGTTGGTGTGTGAGCATGCCCAGTCCATCATGCTGGTGAAAGTCCACTATCCTGGCAGCAGACACCACACATTCATTCTGAAGCAGTCAGCCGGTCCCAACACTTCGGGGCTCCATGCAGAACCAGAATGTGGCTCCTTGGAGACAAATGAGCCCCCTCCAGACACAGCTCATGTTTCTGCACCCCCAAACCACCTCCCACCGTCAACTGTTAGTTACGCAATTAACGTGTGTTATGTGAGCAATGGAGTCACCAGGAACCTGGTGGAACAGACCATCGGTGTGATGAAGCAATGCTTCCGATGTCTGAACCGCTCGGGGAGAGCCCTCCAGTACACATTGGAGAAGGTGTCTGAGCTCGTGGGGTTCTGCTGCACGCTTCATATCATCAGCAGCATGTGGACACAGGCATTGGCACCAGGAATCCAGAGGCCAACTCAGGAGGAGGTGGGAGGGAAGATATTTCCTGGATGCCTTCGACCCGGACAGGCTGTCGGAGAGTCCCTGCTAAGATTCCAGTTCCCATAGGACAACTTCCCTTTCCCACCATTGTTCCCACATTCTCCACCATTGCACCCATCTGAGACGCCCCATCACAGTGTCACCTTGGTCAGCATCCTGTAATAAAAACATCAGAGAATTATTACAGCACAGAAGGACCAATTCAGCCTTTCGTGTCTGCACTGGCTCTCCTAATGCCGTTCCCTGCATTCTCCCTGCAACCCTGCACATTCTTCCTTCTCATATAACAGTCTATTCAGCTTCAATTGAACCTGCCTCCACCACACTCTCAGGCAGTGCATTCCAGACTCTAACCACTCACTGTGTGAAAAAATATTTTCCTCATGTCGTCTTTGCTTCTTTTACCCATGACTTTAAATCTGTGCCCTTTCGTTCTCGATCCTTTCACGAGTGGGAACTGTTTCTCTCTATCTACTCTGTCCAGACACCTCATGATTTTTGAAACCTCCAATAAAGCACCTCTCAGCCTTCTCCGAGGAAAACAGTCCTAACTTCTCCAGCCTATCTTCATAACTGAAAATCCTCATCCCGGGAATCATTCACGTGAATATTTTCTGTACTCTCTCCAATGCCCTCACGTCTTTCCTCAAGTGTGGCACCCAGAACTGGACGCAATGCCACAGCTGAGGCTGAAATAGTGTCTTATATAAGTTCAACATAACTTCCTTGCTCTTGTACTCTGTGCCTCTATTAATAAAGCCCAGGATACTGTATGCTTTATTAAACACTTTCTCAACCTGTCCTGCCGCCTTCGATGACTTCTGCACATATACACACAGGTCCCTCTGCTCCTGCACACCTTATAAAATTGTACCCTTTATTGTATATTGTCTTCCCATGTTCTTCCTACCAACATGAATCACTTCACATTTCTCTGTATTGAACTTCATCTGCCACATGCCTGCCCATTCCACCAACTTGTGTGTGTCCTTTTGAAGTTCTACACTATCCTCCTCACAGTTCACAATGCTTCCAACTTTCGTATCAGCTGCAAACTTTGAAATTGTGCCTGCATACCCAGGTTTAGGTCCTTAATATATATCAGGAAAAGCAAGGATGTCTGGGGAACTCCACAACAAACCTTCCTCCAGCCTGTAAAACATCCATTAATCATTAATGTTTGTTTCCCGTCACTTAGCTAATTTCGTATCCATGTTGCTACCGTCCCTTTTATTCCATGAGCTACAAGTTTGCTCACAGGTCTATTGTGCGGCTTTGTATCAAAAGGTTTTTGCATGCAGGGAATAGTTAAATGTCTGGAATGCACTGCTTGAGAATGGTGGAGGCAGGTTCATTTGAAACTGAATAGACCGTTATATGAAAGTCAATGTACACCACATCAACAGAATTGCTCTCATCAACTTTCTCTGATACCACCTCAAACATCTCCAGCAAATTAGTTAAACATGATGTTCTCTCAAGAAATCCATGCTGGCTTGTTTAATTAACTCGCATTTGTCCATGTGACTATCAGCTTTGTCCAAGATTATTTCTTTCTAGAAGTTTTCCCACCACCGAAGTTAAACTGACAGGCCTGTAGTTGCTGGCCTTATCTTTACACCCTTTTTGAACAAGGCTGTAACGTTTACAATTCTCCAGTCCTCTTGCATCACCCTCAAGTCTAAGGAAGACGGAAAAATTATGGCCAGTGCCTCTGCGATTTCCACCCTCACTTCCCTCAGTATCATTGGATGCATCTCATCTTTTCCTGGTGCTTTATTCAATTTAAGTCCAGACAGCCTATCTAATACTTCCTCTTTATCAATTTTAAACCCCACTAGTGTCTGACTTACCTCCTCTTTCAACATTGCCTGGGTTGCATCTTGGAAACATAGAAAGTTTATGGCACAGAGAGAGGCCAGTTGGCCCATCGTGTCTATGCTGTCCAAAAAACGATCCATCCATTCTAATCCTACCTTCCAGCATTTGATAGATTACAGCACTTGAGGTGCATATCCAGACACCTTTTGAATGAGTTGTTGGTTTCTGCCTCAACTACCCTTTCGGACAGTGAGTTCCAGACTCTGACCACCCGCTGGGTGAAAAATAAAATCCGCAGCTCCCTTTTAATCTTTCTACCAATCACTTCAAGTCCATGCCCCCTCGTCACTGACCTCTTTGTTAAGGTGAATAGACCCTTCAGCTCCACTCTACCCAGACCCCTCTCAGTTTTGTACATTTTAATCAGATTTACCCTCAGCCTTCTCTATTCCAAGGAGAACAATCCCAGCCTGTCCAATCTTTCCTCATAGCTGCATTTTTCCAGTCCTCGCCACATCCTCGTAAATCTCCGGTGTACCCTCTCTGGTGCAATTACATCCTTTCTGTAATGAGGTGACAAGAACTGCACACAGTACTCAAGTTGTGTCCTAACCAATGAGTTATATAATTCTAGCATAACCTCCCTGCTCGTATATTCTATACCTCGGCTAATAAAGGAAAGGATTCCATATCTTCTTCCTTGGTAAATACAGGTGGAAATTATTCATTTAGTACCTCAGCTATATTCTCTGCCTCCATGTGCAAATCCCCTTCATGGTCCTGAGTCGGCCCCACTGTTCCTTTTACTACCCTTTTACTATTTAGATGCCTGTAGAAAACTTTGGGATTTCCTTTAATGCTCGCCTCTTTTCATGCTCTCTCTTTGCTTCTCTTATTTGCTTTTTCACTTCCCCTCTGGACCTTCAATATTCAGGCTGCTCCTCAATAGTATTTTCTACCTGATGTCTGTTATATCAGACATAAACTTGTCAACCTTTCATGCGGCCTTCAAAGATCTGTCTGAATACACACCAAGTCTCTCTGTTACTGTCGCCTCATTTAAACAATACCCATTTGTTTCTGTTGCCTTCCCTTACACTTCCTACCCAAATGTCTCACTTCACACTTCACTGTGTTAAATTACATCTGCCATGTTCCTGCCCATTTCACCAGTCAATCTCCATCATCCTGAAGTCTGCTACTATCCTTCTCACTGTTTATTAACATTTCTGACGTTCATGCCATCTGAAAACGTTGACATTATCCCCACTGTACACAAGCCCATTGCATTAACATACAACAACAGTGATCCCAACAGTGACACTGGGGAACCCCACTGTGTACTTCACTCCAGACTGAAGAATAACCATTCTCCACTACTCTCTACTTTCTGTCACTGCGCTAATTTCCCGCATGCTGACATTGAAAATAAAAGAACAGACTTCCATTTCTGAAACGCCTTTCATGACCAGTGCATGTTCCAAAGTGATTTACAACCAATGAATACTTCTTAAAGCGAAGTCATTCCTGTAATGTGGAAAACAGGCAGACAATTTCTGCACAGCAAGCTCCCACAAGCAGCAATGTGATGATGATCAGATCTGTTTTTGCGATGCTTATTGAAGGATAAATATTGACAAGGACACCGGGAATAATTCCCCTGCTCTGCTTCTGCATAGTGCAATGGGATCTTTAACATCCACCTGAGAGGGCAGACTGCAACTTGGTTTAATGTTTCATTCGATAGACTGCACCTCTGACAGTGCAACACTCCCTCAGTGCTGCACTGATATGTCAGCCTTGATTCTTGTGATCAAGTCCTGCAGTGACACTTGATCCTGGAAGCTTGTGACTGAAAGGGGAGAGAGCTACAAACTGAGCCACGGCTGACATTGACCCTTTAATCCCATGTGTTTCCAATTTGGAAACACTGTTGTTATGTGGTACTTTCTCAAACGACTGTGGAAAGGATAGGGATATTGTGAAAGTACAGGCAGGAGAAATAATAGAATGGCACAAACTGAATGAGGTCATTCGGCCCATCATGTCTGTGCTACCCCTTTCAAACAGAAATCCATATAGTCCCACTCCCAGGCTTTTTCACTATATCCTTGCATTTTTTCTCCTTCAGATATTTATCCAATTCCCTTTTGGGATCTACTATTGAATCTGTATCCATCAGCCTATCAGACAGTGCATCCCAAATCCAAACCACTCAGAAACAAAAATCCTCATGTCTGCTTCTTTTACCAATCGCCTTAAATCTGTGTCTCTTGGACATTGGAAATAGTTTACCTTTAGTTAATTTATCTAAATCCTTCTAATGTTAAACAGCTCAATAAAATCTCCTCTGAAAGTTCTCTGCTCTAAGCAGAACAACCCCAGCTACATAACTGTAATCCCTCATGCCTGGACAAATTCTAGTAAAACAGTTCTGTGCCCTCTCTGAAGGCTTCATGTCCTTCCTAAAGTGTGGTTCCCAGTCTTCGACACCAGACTTCAGGTGCAGCTGAACTAGTATTTTATATATGTTCCACATAATGTCCTTGCTTTTGTTCTTTTTGCCTCTCTTTATAAACCCTAGGATCCCATACATTTATTAACTGTTTAGTTAACCTTTCCTGCCACCTTCAAAGATTTGTGTATAAACACCCCATGTGTCTCTGTTATTTCACCACCTTTATAGTAACACCATTTAACTTGTATTGTCTCTCCTCATTCATCCTTTCAAAATGTATTATCTCACACATCTGCAATGCTAATTAAATATTGAGAAGATTGAAGCCATTGTTTTCTGTCTCTGCTCCAAACATTTCCTAGTTACACACTCCATCCCTCCCCTTTGTAAATGTTTGAGACTAAGCCAAACTATTCACAAACTTGTTGACATAGCTAACCTTGAGATCCCTTGAGATGAGCTTCCTACCAAATTTTCACACCATCAGTAAAACTGCCTATTTCCACCCTTGGTGGAGTTGCATTGCTGGTTAAAGAGGAAATTACCGCAATAGTGATGTAGGATATTAGCTCTGACGATGCCGAATATGTATGGGTCGAGCTGAGAAACACTAAGGGGTAGAAAACGTTAGTGGGGGTTGTATATAGACCCCCAGACTGTAGTGCTGAATTTGGGAATGGCATTGAACAGGATATTAGAGATGCATGCGATAAAGGAACATCTGTAATTTTGGGTTTCTTGAATCTGCAAATCGATTGGGCAAATCCAATTGGTCACAATACATTGTGGAGGAATTCCTGGAGAATATACGGGATGGTTTTCAGGGCCAATTCTTTGAGAAACCAACTGAAGAACAGGACATCCTTGACTGGTTATTGTGTAATGAGAGAGGAATAATTGACAATCTAGTTGTGCAAGATCCCTAGGGGATGAGCGACCATAATATGATAGAATTCTTCATGACCTAGTTGATTCTGAGACTAAGGTCGTAAATCTTAATAAAGTAAGCTACAAAGGTATGAGGCATGAGTTGTCGATGATACATTGGGAAACGTTACTTAAAGAGATGACCCTGGATAGGCAAGGGCAAACATTCAAAGAGTGGATGGATGAACTGCAACATTTGCTTACTCCTGTCTGGCGCAAAAGTAAAATGGAAAAGGTAGCCACATCATGGCTTACAAGGAAAGTTCGAGATAGCATTAGATCCAAGGATGAGGCATATAAATTCGCCAGGAAAAAAACAACAGACCTGAGGATTGGGAGCAGTTTAAAATTCAGCAAAGGAGCACCAAGGGATTGATCGAGAAGGGGAAAATGGAGTCCGAGAGTAAGCTTGCGGGGTACATAAAAACTGACTGTAAACGAATCTATAGGTATGTGAAGCGGAAAAGATTGGCGAAGACAAATGTAGGTCCGTTACAGTCAGAAACAGGGAAATTTATTATGGGAAACAAAGAAACGGCTGACCAACTAAATGCATCCTTTAGTTCTGTCTTCACAAAGGAGGACACAAATATCATACCAGAAATGTTGGTGAATACAGGGTTTAGTGAGAGAGAGGAACTGAAAGAAATCAGTATTAGTAGAGAAATGGTGTTGGGGAAGTTGATGGCATTGAACGCCGATAAATCCCCAGGGCCTGGTAATCTACATCCCAGAGTACTTAAGGAAGTGGCCCGAGAAATAGTGGATGCATTGGTGGTCATCTTCCAAGATTCTATGGACTCTGGAACAGTTCCTACAGATTGGAAGGTAGCTAATGTTATCCACTATTAAAAAAGGAAGGTAGAGAGAAAGCAGGAAATTGTAGACCAGTCAGCTTGACATCGGTCTTGGGGAAAATCCTGGAGTCCATTATCAAATATTTTGCAGCAGAGCACTTGGAGAATAGTGGTAGAATCGGACAGAGTCGGCACGGATTTATGAAAGGGAAATCATGCTTGATAAATCTACTGGAATTCTTCGAGGATGTAACTAGTAGAGTTGATGAGGGGGAGCCAGTGGGTGTGGTTTATTTGCACTTTCAGAAGGCTCTCGACAAAGTTCCACGTAAGGGTTTAGCATGTAAAATTAAAGTGCACAAGACTGGGGGTAGTGTATTGCGATGGATAGAAAATTGGTTGGCAGACAGGAAACAAAGCATTGGAACATACGGATCTTTTTGTGAATGGCAGGCAGTGATTGGTGGGGTACCGCAGGGATCGGTGCCAGGACCCCAGCTATTCACAATATATATGTTAATGATTTAGATGAGGAAACTAAATGTAATATCTCCAAATGTGCAGATGATACAAAATTGAGTGTGAGGGTAAGTTGTGAGGAGGATGCAGAGAGGCTTCAGGGTGATTTGGACAAGTTGAGTGAGTCGGCAAATGCATGGCAGATGCAGTATAATGTGGATAAATGTGAAGTTATCCACTTTGCTAGCAAAATATGAAGGCAGATTATTATCTGAACGGCTATAAACTGAGAGAGGGGAATATGCAGCGAGACCTGGGTGTTCTCGTCCACCAGTCACTGAAGGTAAGCATGCAGGTGCAACAGGCGGTAGAAAAAGGTGAATGTTATGTTGGCCTTCATCGAGACAGGATTCGAGTACAGGAGCAGGGATGTTTTACTGCAATGTACAGGGCCTTGGTGAGGCCGCACTTGAAATGTTGTGTGCAGTTTTGGTCTCCTTATCTGAGGAAGGATGGTCTTGCAAGAGGGAGTGCAGTAGAGTTTTACCAGACTGACTCCTGGGGTGGTAGGACTGCCGTATGAGGAGAGATTGAGTCGGTTAGGACTGTATTCACTGGAATTCAGAAGAGTGAGGAGGGATCTCATCGAAACCTATAAAATTCTAACATGACTTGACAGGGTAGATGCAGGAAGGATGTTCCCGAAGGTGGGGGACTACTGAACCACAGGATATGGGGTAAAACTTTCAGGACTGAGATGAGGAGACGTTTCTTCACCCAGAGAGTGGTGAGCCTGTGGAAACCTGCCATCACGCCCATATCGAAGGGGGATTGGAAGATTCTGGCCATCGCCTCTGCTATTTCCCCCATTCCTTCCCTCAGCAACCTTCATACATCCCATCCAGACTGGATAAATGTTCTACTTTATTGTGGTACAAAAGTGTTGGATTGAAAACGGTTAATTGAACCTGTTTGTTCAGTGAATGTAATTAATGTCATTCTCCATGGAGCCTAATTGTGTCACTGCAGGGTTTCCATCTCCTATTAATAAGGGGATTCTTTCAATGTGTTCTTCCATAGTGTCAGTGGGAACATCAGCCCCGGCACTTACAGAGATCAACTGCTCCAGAGAGATAGAGAGAGGATAGGTTAGAATCTGAGAACAAAACACTGGAATGTTACAACAATGGGTCAGAATCTGAGAACAATAGATTGGAATGTTACAACAATGGGTCAGAATCTGAGAACAATAGATTGGAATGTTACAACAATGGACAGGAGTTTATCCTCGGATCTTTACTCTCTTTCGACATATTATGATTGGATGTCATTAAACTCTCGTATCTATCTCGCACTGAAGATTATTCAATACATTTACCATCCCATCCTGGCTATTATTGGTGTCCCTGGTAAGTCTCTCTATCTAGCTATTAATTCTTTAAACCATGTTTAACTGCATTACTGCTCCTGTAATTTACTCTGCCCTTCTTGCTGCCATTGTATGCCTGGTGAATATCTTCAGCCATGAGCTCTATAAACCATTGTCAGCTGTATTACAGTTCTTGTCATATACTCTCTCATCTTTGCTGCTGTTGCTGTCTCGATTTCAGACTAGGAGATCTGTAAACCCTGTTTCACTGAAATACTGTTCTGTAATGTAAATTTTGGGAAGACTGAAGCCAGTGTCATTGGTCTCCATCACAAACTCCATCCCCTATCTGGGAAGCACATACTCCACCCTGCCCAATATCCGAGGCTCAACCAGACATTTTACAACTTCTGTGTCATATTTCAACCTGAGCTAAGTTCATCTTCATATTCTTTTCATCACCAACCCTGCCTAATGCCACCTCTGTGATATCACCCCTCGCCACCACTGCCTCAGCCCATCTACTGCGTAAACCCTTATCTGCATCACTGTTAGATACACAGCTGACTATTCCAATGCCATCTTGGTCACCCTCCCAGTTATAAACCTCCATAAACCACAGCCCATCCAGAACTCTGCTGCCTGTATCCTAACTCACACCAAATCCCGATCACCCATCACCCCTGTGCTCACTGATCTACATTGGCTCCCGGACTGGCAGCACCTTATTTTTAATTTCTCTTTCTTGTGTTTGAATCTCTCCATGGCCTCACCCCTCCATTTATTCACTTTCCCCAGTCCATTTCACATATTCCTGCAAATCTTTCGACTTCAATCTTTTTTCATTTCTCCTTGTAAAGTGAATTTATTTCCCTCTGCATCTGTCCCGAGCCACGATTTTAGACTCTGCAGCAAGACTGCTGCTGACGGTACAGAATTGGGATCCATAAAGAGATGTGAATCGCACAGCTGGCCACTTACGGTGCGGTCTGCACAATATCCCATGCTGAGCGGGGCTCCAGCCCAGTCGTATCATCTATGTGCTGTCAGCATGGTCTTCACAGCCGGCCACTTCTACTGTGGCCTGCACAATATCACATGCTGGGCAGGGCTCCAGCTCAATTGTACCTTGTATGTGTTGTTCTTTTGAGGGTGGATTTGAAAGTGATGTCAATGTACCATACCAGCAGCTTTGATGTCCTTCTTTGAAAGTTGGGCTGTGCATGTCCACTGACCACCTGTATTAGTCAATGTCAGCTGAACATACATTTAGCATCACAATGAATCCCCTCTAATGTTATTTAAAAGGGCCAGGCATCCAGCTTACAGGTGACGGGCTTTTGACTTACTTCTGCTATTGTAAACTTAGTGGAGATGCTGTCGATGGTTTTCTGGAGGTTGTGTTATGAGCTGCTGCAGACTTTCAGGGAGGACAGAAGATTTGGTGACCCAAATCTGGACAAAGAATGGGGACTATATTTACAGTGTCTTTGGGTCTATGACATGACCAACAAATGGAGCACAGTCTGCAGAGAGGGGAAGCTCTGTAAAGAGGGAGGAGGAGGGGGCTTTGCCCTACCCACCCCGGGTTTTCCAAGAGCGCTTTTCCTACCGACACCTAACCCAGGAGCAGTGCGTGAGGTGGCTCTGATTCAATAAGGATGTGGTCACATAGCAGTGTCACCTCCTGTAACACGACCTGGAGCCTCACAGCAGGGTGAGGAAGGAGCTGTCAGTGGCCGTTAAAGTCACAGTTTCATTGAACTTCTGTGTATCTAGATCTTTCCAGACAGGAGCAGGAGACATATCCAACATAGAGTCACAGAGAGTGAATTAATCATTTGCGGCACTGAAGGTGGTCATTCGGCCCCTCCATGCCAGCTCTCCCTGGAACAATCCAGTCAGTCCCAATCCCCCGCTCAGTCCCCGTATCCCTGCAAGTTCATTTCCTTCTGGTGTCCATCCAGTTTCCTTTTGAAATCATTAATTGCCTCAGCGTCCACCACCCTCATGGGCAGTGAGTTCCAGCTCATTACCATCCACTGTGTAAAAATGTTCCTCCTCATATTCCCCCTGCATCTCTTACCCAAAACCTTCCATCTGTGTCCCCAAGTCCGTGTTTCATCAGTTAATGGGAACAGTTTTTCCTTGTCTGTCTTATCTAAACTTATCATAATCTTGTACACCTCTACCAAAGCTCTCTAAATCTCCTTTACTCCAGGGAGAACAACTCCATCTTCTCCAAACTAACCTTGTCGCGCAACCCCCATCCCTGAAACCATTTTGGTAAATATCCTCTGCACCCTCTCAAGGACCTTCACATCCTTCCTAAATTGTGGTGACCAGAACTGGACGCAGTTCTCCAGTTGAGGCCTAACCAAAGCTTTATAACGTTTCAGCATAACCTCCCTGCCTTTGTATCTTTGTCTGTCATTATGAAGCCCAAGATCTGATATGATTTGCTAAACACTCTCCTAATATGTCCTGCCACCTTCAAAGATCAATGCATATGGAGGCCCAGGTCCCTCTGTTCCTGCACAATCTTTAGTAATGTGTCATTAAGTCTACATTGCCTTCCTATTCCTTCTGACGAAATACATCACCGCACACTGCTCTGTAATAAATTCTACCTGCCACTTCTCTGTCCATTCTGCCAGCCTATCTATGTTCTGTTGCGGATGGTTTGTATCATCCTCCCTGTTTATCACACCTACAAGATTGGTATCATCGGAAAATTTTGAAATTCTACTTTGCATTCCAAGGTGCATGTAATTTATATATAGCAAGGAAAAAAAATCAGCGTTCCTAGCACTGACCCTTGGGGAACATCACTGTCTACCATCCTCCCGTCTGAAAAACAGCCATTTAACACAAGACTCTGTTTGCTGTCCTTTGGACAATTTTTGATCCATTTGGATGCTATTCCATGAGCTTCAATTTTGTTAACCAAGCTTTGTGTGGTTCTTCATCGAATACTTTACTAACATCCAGGGAGACAACATCCACCACATTCCCTTCATCAACCTTCTCTGATCATCGAAATCAATTCAATTAGTTCATCAAGCATAATCTGTCTTTTAGAAATCCGTGCTGACAATCCGTAATTAACTCAAACCTCTCCAGGTGTGTGTTGTCCTTTTTCCCTGATTATTGTTTCTAAAACCTTACTCGCCACTGATGTTAAACTAACTGACCAGTAGTTACTCGTCTTGTGTGTTGTCCATTGATAATTCTGGGAGGTGACGGTGACCATCGATGGAATCATTTTCTCCCTCAGCAGGGGGAAGCAGGATGAGAGATCCCGTGGCTTTGTCAGGATAGAGGGATTCCTGATGGTGTGGGTGTCTCTGCGGGGCCCCCGTTGTCAAGGGGGAGAGGTACATGAACTGGAAAAACTCTCTCTCCATGAATGTACAGTTGGTGTGTGAGCATGCCCAGTACATCATGTCCACTATCCTGGCAGCAGCCACCATACATTCATTCTGATGCAGTCAGCCGGTTCCAACACTTTGGCCCCCATGCAGAACCAGAATGTGGCTCCTCGGAGATGAAAGATTCCATTCTCTAGACACAGCCCATGTTTCTACTTCCCCAAACCACCTCTCACCGCCAACCAACCTCACACAATTAACATGTGTATAACGTGAGCAATGGAGTCACCAGGAACATGGTGGGACAGACCATCGGTGTGATGAAGCAATGCTTCCGATGTCTGAACCGCTCGGGGGGAGCCCTCCAGTACACACTGGAGCAGCTGTCCAATTTCATGGTGTTCTGCTGCACCCTTCATATCATCACCATCAGGAGGACACAGGCATTGGCAACAGGAATCCGTAGGAAATCTCAGGAGGAGGAGGAGGAGGAGGAGGAGACCAGGAGGATATTTCCTGGATGCCATCGACCCGGACAGGCTGTCGGAGGGTCCCTGCTAAGATTCTGGTTCCATAGGACAACTTCCCTTTCCCACCATGGATCCCCCATTCTCCACCATTACACCCATCTGAGACGCCCCATCACAGTGTCCCCTTGGTCACCATCCTGCAATGTAAAACACCAACAAAAACCTTTACATTAACATCTTTATCCAGCAACACATCCAATTATGCAAACAAAACTGAACTATTCACCCTTGTGTATTCCCTTAGTGCCTGTCTTGTGGCTTCCCTCGACTTGTCTAGTGCTCCTACACAGTGTTTCCCCAGTGACTGCAGCATGGCTGGTGGAAGGCTGCTGACTTTCACTGGGGAGACTGCAGATGGCCTTGCAGGACGTCCTCGAGCAGCACAGGGCTTTGCGGGTTCGTAGTCGGATTGCACCACCTCGACATGTGCAGCAGCAGCCTGGGCTGGCTGATGGGGAACAGCAAGGACACTAGTGGAGTGGCAGTGAATGGAGGACAAATACTGTCATCCTGAGAGAGGACAGCAAGTTCATGCTCCACAGAGACACTGTCACTGCCACGGGGCGACACCTCAGCAATCCTGGTAATCTACTGGATCACAGTTTGCTGGAATGCTGTGAGAGCCTGCAAACCCCTTTGAACACTGAGATCCACAGCCATGATAACAGCTGTCTGATCCTTCCTGGCAGCAAACATGGATCTCATGTCCTCAATTTGTGCTTCCACTGCAGCACCGAGACTTTGGGTGTCTGCCGTCTGTGCTGCAGTGGAAGCTGAGACAATGGTATCAGACACTGTATCACGGCTGGGTCCACTAGTGCTGTCATGGAGTTAGTGACCACTTCCACAGGGGAAAGAATGGGCTTCAAGCTCTGTGAAATGCCCTGTGCCATATTGGAGATGGACTCCTCCGTGTTCCTTGACAGTGACAACAGACTGTCTGACAGGCCTGTCAATGGACCAAGTATCTCAGTCTACATGTCCATCAGCATTCTCCTGTATGCTGTTCCAGCAATGTTCACATCTGAGTCCTGTGTATTATAACTCGTTTGTGACCTCGCCCTCTGGTGAGCTGACACATGAACTATCCTTTCCCCCTGGCCTGGCTGCAGCTCACTTGTGCTCGGTGACTCACCCCATGCAGATTGTGTCTCTATACCAGCCTCTAAGGTTGACACAATGCAAGTATTTGATCTGGTGACTGTGAGTATCAGACCAAGTGATGGGGCTTCACCATCAGTGCTGTGCTGCTGCTCTCTCTCTGTCTCCTGGATCTGCTGTGACTGGGAAACTGGCAGTCTTGGGTTATTATCAGATAGTATAAAAGGGAGGGTTCGGTCAGGGATTGAGGGTGGGATGGAAAGCAGGAGGTCCATGGTCCCGCCATCTGCAGCTTGTACATCATCCCAGACAGCAGGATGAGGGGGAGGTGGGAGTTAAGAAGGGACATAAGGCAGGAACATAGCATCCTCCTGAATGCTCTCGGTGATGCCGGATGCTACGGGCTCTGTCACAGCCGGTCCCATGATGTGGAGAACCACCTCCTCCCTCAGGCTCAGGGGATTAAGGTATGCCTGGTCCCCGCCGGTTCACTGCTGCTCCCTATGATTATGGGCCACCTTGTCCTGTAAGAGAGAGGGCATAATGTCAGTGACTGTGTTGCACTGTGTTTGGGTGCTGTGCCTTCCATAGCTGAATAGCTGGAGTTATGTGGAGGCAGTGAGAGATGGGTGTGAGGCTGGTTATCAGTGGAAGGTGTGTGAGGGTAAGGTGGAGTATGTGCATGTTAGGTGTGAGTCCTGAGTGTTAGGGACTGCTGATGGGTGAGTGATAGGGGTGTGTTATATTGAGCAGTGTGAGAGGTTGGTGGTGTTGAGGATAGGAGATGCCATGTGGTGATGAAGTCACTGACATTTACCAGCCGTGTGAGCTCATTAAACTTCTTCTGGCTCTGCTGCCAGGTCGTCGGGGCCATAATTCTTGCATTCACCTCCGTGGCCACTTGCTCCCATTCCCTTCGGAGGGTGTTTCTTGAGGGTCTCCACACCACCCTACAGAAACATGGGCTCTCTTCCCCTGTTACTCTCCATGACTAAGGCCTCCAGCACCTCATTCGTGAGCCGCAGAGCCCTCTCTCTGTCCTAGTATTCCATTTACCTTGTCTCCAATTGCAGCATTCACAGTCAGCAGCAGCAGCCTCCTGTGATTCAGTGCAGCTTCCCTTCAAGAGGGACAGACTGTCTTTAAGAGCTGAATGCTGGCTGAAAGACGAGCCAGTCTCACACACAGTTAGGCTCCTGTTAAATGTGCAGGCAAACAGCAGCGCGGGTCACCATGGGCGACACGAATTTTTCATGGAAATAAGGACATAGCAGGAGCTTTATGTGTCACCTGCCTCAACAGGAGTGGACACATGCGGATCATAATCCCTCTGCCGACAAAGCGATGCTAACCCGATTTTCTCGTTCTTGCTATTTCCCTTTCCGTCATTCACACTTTCCCCCTCTCTCTCTCTCTTCACTCTCTCTTTATTGCTCATAGAATCAGAGATTGATGCAGCACAGAAGGAGGTCTGTCGGCCCATTGTGTCAGTACTGTCTCTTTGAAAGAGCTATCTAATTAGTATGAATAGAGGCCTGGATTGAATTGTCTCTTTCCTGCTGTGTAAGTGGGACTCAGTACCACTCCAGCTGGTATTAATGGTGGCCTGGAATGAACTGTCTCTTTCCTGGTGCTTGAGTGGGACTCAGTTCCACTCCAGCTGCTATTAATAGAGGTCTGGTTTGAATTGGCTCTTCCCTGGTGTGTGAGTGAGACTCAGTACCACTCCAGCTGGTATTAATCGGCACAGTGGCGCAGCGGCAGGACAGTGGTGCAGTGGTTCGCACCGCAGCCTCACAGCTCCAGCCACCCGGGTTACTGCCTGCGTGGAGTTTGCAAATTCTCCCTGTGTCTGCGTGGGTTTCCTCCGGGTGCTCCGATTTCCACCCACATGCCAAAGACTAGCAGGTTGATAGGTTAATTGACCATTATAAATTGCCTCTAGTATACGTAGGTGGTAGGGAAATATAGCGATAGGTGGGGATGTGGTAGGGATATGGAATTAGTGTAGGATTAGAATAAATGGGTGGTTGATGGTCGGCACAGACACGGTGGGCCAAAGGGCCTGTTTCAGTGCTGTATCTCTAAACTAAACTAAAGCTATCTAATTAGTTCCTCTCCCCTCCTCTTTCCCCAGACTCCTGCGTTTTTTCTCCTTTTCAAGTATTTGTTAAATTTCCTTTTGAAATATATTATTGAATCTGCTTCCACCATCTCTTCAGGCAGTGAATGCCAGATCCCAACAATTCGCTGTGTAAGAAAATTCTTTTCATTTCACCTCTGGTTCTTTTTCAATCTGTGCCTTCTTAATACTGAACTTTCTGACACTGGAAACCGTTTCACATTAATTATCCCATCAAAACCCTTCATGATTTTGAATTCTATATTAAATCTCCTCTTACCCTTCATTGCAACCCCAGCTTTTCCAATCTCTCCACGTAACTGGTACTCAGATCCCTTGTACCATTCCAGAAAATCACCTCAGTATCTTCACTAAGTCCTTGACATCCTTACCAAAGTGTGGTGATCAGAATTGGACACAATTCTCCAGCTGGGATCGATCCAATGATGTATAAAGATCAGCATTTCCTCCTGAGTTTTTTTTACTCTGTGCCTCTCTCTCACACACCAAGGACACTACATGTTACCTTCAAAGATCTGTGTGTGCACAGCCCAGGTCTCTCCAATCCTGCACCCACTTTATAATTGTACCATTAAGTTTATATTGCTTCTCCACATACTTCCTACCCAAATGTCTCACTTCACACTTCACTGTGTTAAATTACATCTGCCATGTTCCTGCCCATTTTACCAGTCAGTCCCTGTCTTCCTGAAGTCTGTTTCTGTCCTTATCACTGTTTGTTAACATTTCTGAGTTACCTGCCATCTGAAAACTTTGACATTATCCCCTGTGTACACAAGCCCATTGCATTAACATACAGCAACAGTGATCCCAACAGTGACCCTGGGGAACCCCACTGTATACTTCCCTCCAGACTGAACAACAACCATTCTCTACTACTGTCTGCTTTCTGTCACTGAGATAATTTCCTGCATGCTGTCATTGTAAATTTAAAAAAAGAACTTCCATTTATGTAGCGCCTTCATGATCACTGCATGTCCCAAAGCGATTTACAATCAATGAGTACTTATTAAACCCTAGTCACTATTGTAATGTAGGAAAGATGGCAGAAGATTTCCACACAGCAAGCTCCCACAAGCAGCAATGTGATAATGATCAGATCTTTAATATCCACCTGAGAGGGCAGATGTTGGTTTAATGTTTCATTCGATAGACGGCACATCTGACAGTGTAATACTCCCTCAGTAATGTCACTGCAGTGTCAGCCTTGAATCTTGTGATTAAGTCCTGTTACTTGTTTCTTGCGATCAAATGACACTTGATCCTAGAAGCTTGTGACTGAAAGGGGAAGAGCTACAAACTGAGCCACTGCTGTCATTGGTCCTTTAATCCCATGTGTATCTAATTTGGTAACACGGCTGTTATGTGGTACTTTATCAAACCCCTGTTTAAAGGATAGGAATATCAGGAAAGTAGAGGCAAGAACAATCATGGAAACATAGAATAGCATTGCACTGAAGAAGGCCATTTGGTCCAACATGTCAATGCTGGCCCTTTCGAAGATCTACCAGTTAGTTCCACACCCTGGCTCTTTTTTATATTCATTCATGGGATTTGGGTGTCACTGGCTTGGCCAGCATTTATTGTCCTTGTTGCCCTTGAGAAGGTGATGGGGAGCTGCCTTCTTCAACCGCTGCAGTCCATTTGGAGTAGGTAGACCCACAGTGCTGTTTGGAAGGGATTTTGACCCAGCGACAGTGAAGGAACGGCGACATAGTTCCAAGTCAGGATGGTGTGTTACTTGAACGGGAACTTGAAGGTGGTGATTTTCTTATGCATTTTCTGCCCTTGTCCTTCTAGTTGGGAGAGGTCGTGCGTTTGGAAGGTGCTGTCGAAGGGGCCATGGTGCATTGCTGCAGTGCATCTTGTAGATGGTACATGCTGCTGCCACTGTGCATCAGAGCTGCACCCATCCAGGCAAGTGGAGAGTACTCCTGACATCACACTCCTGACTTGTGCCTTATAGATGGTGGACAGGCTTTGGGGAGTCAGGAGGTGAGTTACTCGTCTCAAGATTCCTCGCCTCTGACCTGCTCTTGTAGCCACGGTATTTATATGGCTACTCCAGTTCAGTTTCTGGTCAATGGTAGCCCCCAGAATGTTGATAGTGGGGGATTCAGCGATGGTATGCCATTGAATGTCAAGGGGAGATGGTTAGATTCTCTCTTGTTGGAGATGGTCATTGCCTGGCACTTGTGTGGCGCAAATGTTACTTGCCACTTATCAGCCAAAGGCTGGATATTGTTCAGGTCTTGCTGCATTTCTGCACGGACTGCTTCAGTATCTGAGGAGTCACGAATGGTGCTGAACATTGTGCAATCATCAGCGAACATCCCCACTTCTGACCTTATTATTGAAGGTAGGTCATTGATGAAGCAGCGGAAAATGGTTGGGCCTAGGACACTACCCTGAGGAACTCCTGCAGTGATGTCCTGGAGCTCAGATGATTGACCTCCAACAACCACAACCATCTTCCTTTTGCACTAGGTATGACTCCAGCCAGCGGAGGGTTTGAGATAATGAAGTAATGAGATCAGGAGCTGAGTGGCTCTAGCAGAACCTAAACTGAGCGTCACTGAGCAGGGTATTGCTAAGCAAGTGCTGTTTGGTAGCTCTGCTGATGACACCTTCCATCACTTTACTGATGATTAAGAGTAATTGGCTGGGGTGGACTTGTCCTGCTTTTTGTCTACAGGACATACCTGGGCAACCTTCCACGTTGCCGGGTTGATGCCAGTGTTGTAGCTGTACTGGAACTGCTTGGCTAGTGGTGCGGCAAGTTCTGGAGCACAGGTCTTCAGTACTATTGCCGGAATATTGTCAGGGCTCATAGCCATTGCAGTATCCAGTGCCTTCTGTCATATCTTGATATCACGAGGAGTGAATTAAACCCTGAGAAACAGTACCGTATACTCCTCTCCACCTCCAGTCTGAACAATGACTGTTCACCACTTCTCTCTGCTTTCTGTCCCTGAGTCACTGTCATATCCACACCATCACTGTCACATTAATCCATGTCTTCCATTTCTGATAACAAGTCTATGAAATGTTATTTGTTTACAGGCCTTTTGAAATTCTATATACATAAATGGATATACACGAGTAGGGGAGGAACATGTTGGTATGGTTCTTCATGAATACTTTGGATCTGTCTTAACAAAAGGGGGGGACGATGCAGATATTGTGGTTAAGGAGGAGGAGTGTGAATTATTGGATGTGATATACATAGGGAGAGAGGAAGTATTAATGGAATTAGCATCCTTGAAAGTTGATAAATCACCAGGGCCAGATGAAATGTATTCCAGGCTGTCAAAAGAGGTGAGAGAGGAAATGGCAGAGGGTCTGACCATCATTTTCCAGTCCGCACTGGATACAGGTATAGTGCCAGAGGATTGGTGAACTGTTAAAATTGTACCTCTTTAAAAAGGGAGCAAGGGATAGACCGAATAATTGCATGCCAGCAAGTCTAACCTCAGTAGTGGGCACATTATTGGAATCTATTCTGAAATACAGGATAAAGTGTCACTTGGAAAGGCACAGGTTAATCACGGATATTGAGCATGGATTTGATAAGGGAAGATATTGTTTGACCAAGTTGACTGAATTTTTCGAAGAAGTAGCAAGGATGATAGATGAGGGTAGTGCAGTTGATATGGTCTACATGGATTTTGACAAGGCTTTTGTCAAGGTCCCATGTGGCGTACTAGTTAAAAAGATAAAATCCCATGGAATCCAGGGAAATTCAACAAGCTGGATGCAAAATTGTCTCAGTGACAGGAAACAAAGGGTGATTGTTGACGGGTGTTTCACTGACTTGAGGCCTGTTTCCAGTGACGTTCCACAGGGCTCAGCACTGGACTTCCTGCTTTTTTGCAGTATATATTAACGATTTGAACGTAAATGTAGGGGGCATGATCAAGATTTGTGCAGATGGTACACAGATTGGTCGTGCGGTCGATAGCGAGGAGGATAACTGTAGGCTGCAGGAAGATATTGATGGCAGAAAAGTGACAAATGGAATTCAACCTGGATAAGTCTAAGGTGATGCAATTGAGGAGGTCAAACAAGGCAAAAGGATAGACGATTAATAGGAAAATACTGAGAAGTGTAGAGGAAGTGAGGGACCTTGGAGTCAATGTCCACTGATCCCTGAAGGTAGCAGGTCAGGTCGATAAGATGGTTAAGAAGGCATATGGACTCCTTTCCTTTATTAGCTGAGGTACAGAATACAAGAGCAGGAAGGTTATGCTGGAAGTATATAAATCATTGGTTAGGTCACAACCTGAGTACTGTGTGCAGTTCTGGTCACCTCATGACACAAAGGACGTACTTTCACTAAAGAGGGTACAGAGGAGATTTACGAGGATGTTGCCTGGACTGGAAAAATGCAGCTATGAAGAAAGATTAGATAGGCTGGGGTTGTTCTACTTGGAACAGAGAAGGCTGAAGGGAGACCTGATTGAAATGGACATAATTTCGTGGGGCCTGGATAGAGTGGAGGTGAAGCATCTATTCACCTTAGCAGAGGGATCAGTGACTAGGGGGCAGTGACTTAAAGTGCTTGGTAGAAGGACCAGCGGGGAATTGAGGAGAAACTTGTTCATCCAAAAATGCAGAATTGGCTCAGTGACAGGAAACAAAGGGCAATTGTTATAATAAAAGCAAATACTGCAGATGCTGGAAATCTGAAGTAAAAGCAAGAAATGCTGGAAATACTCAGCAGGTCTGGCAGCATATGTGGAGGGAGAAGCAGAGATAATGTTTCAGGTCAGTGAAACTGTAATTGTTGACGGGTATTTTAGTGACTGGAGGACTGCTTCCTTTGGCATTCCACAGGGTGCAGTCCTGGTTCCCCTGTTTTTAGTGAGGGTCTAGAACTTACTGCCTGTAAGGATAGTTGAGGCAGAATCCCTCCACTCATTCAAAAGGAGTCTGGATGTTCACCTCAAGTGCCATAATCTTCAGGGCTATGGATCAAATGCTGGAAGGAGGGATTAGAATAGGTGGATCATGTATCGGCCGGCACAGACAATGGGCCAAGCGGCCTCTTTCTCTGTCTTAAACTTTCTATGAGTATATTACATGAAATACGCTATCCTCATTAACACTCACAGTTATGTCCTGAACGAACTCGATCAAGATTATCAGAAATCATTTTCCATTAACCTATCCATGCTACTTGTCATTGATTAACCCATGTTTTTGCAAGCAAGATATATTTTTGGGCTGGGTTATGACATCTAGAAGTTTCCAACCACCAACGTTAGACTGATAGTTACAGGGTTTATCCAACCTCTACTTTTTTAAACAGTGTAACATTTGCAACCCTGCAGTCATCTGGCATCAATCCCATATCCAAGGAGGATTGAAAGATTCTGTCCAGTGCCTCTGTTATTTGCACCATTCCTTCCCTCAGTAACTATCATACATCCCATCCAGACTGGATAAATGTTCTACTTTACTGCGGCACAAAATGTGTTGGATTGAAAGGTGTTAACTGAACCTGTTTGTTCAGTGACTGTAATTAATGTCAGTCTCCATGGACCTTAATGGTGTCACTGGGGGGTTTCCCTCTTCTATTAAGAAGGACTCCTTTCAATGTGTTATCCTATATTGTCAGCGGGAGCATCAACCCCAGCACTAACAGGGATCAGCGGCTGCAGAGAGAGGGAGAGGATAGATCAGAATCTGAACAATAGATTGGAATGTTACAACAATGTGTTAGAATCCGAGAACAATAGATTGGAATGTTACAACAATGGACAGGAGTTTATCCGATTGGTTTGGCCTGGTTACTGCAGATTATTATTGGATACCATTAGAATACCAGCTCTATTATGCTCTGAAGATGATTCAATTTATTTACTATCCCATCCTCGCTATTATTGGTGGCCCTGGTAAGTCTCTGTATCCAACTATTAGATTCATAAACCATATTTCTCTGATTTAGTGTTCTTGTCATTTAAATCGTGAGAAGACTGAAACCATTATCTTCAGTTTCTGTCACAAACTCCATTCCCGGTCCATGATCTGCATCCCCTCACTGGCCGTTGTCTGAGGCTGAACCAGGAAGTTTACAACCTCTGGTATCTGTTTAATGCTGAGCTGAGTTCATCCCCATAGTCCCTCCATCCCCAACCCTGCCTATTGTTATGGCCAGGTGAGGAGGGGTCAAAGTCGCTCGTCTTTATTTGACCACAACAGTGTTTGTCCTTTATAAACAGTGAATATGCTGAACGTCTGAGTTTTACATTTTCCCTTTGGTGTGATGGTGGAGGGACCGATTAGACGGGTTCTCTTGAGTTTAAACATGAAAGAGGTGAGTTTATTACACTTAACAAAACAAACCCGATCTAAATAAAATCATTAAAATAAATAGAACACATGTATGCACTCACTCACACGAGAATCACACAGAAGTAGATTACAGAGTGAGAAGTAAATTTCTGGTTGGATTGGAGTCCAGAAGAAATATTTTTAAAACAAATCTCATTCTGTGAGGTTTGACTATTCCGTGGTCTTCCTGCTGAAGTTGTAACCTTGAAATCTTTTTCTGGTCAAAGTGCAGTTTGTCACATGGTCCACATGGCTCAGGGATTTCTTTGAGGCAGACTTGTAGCAGGCTTTCTTCCCCTGGTTACTCTGTCTGTAGCAATCTGGAGGCTTGGAGGGCCCACAGTCGCATGTGGTTTTCAAATTTGTGATGTTATCTGGAGAGAGAGACGGAGAGAGAGGGAGGGGTGTGGGGGGAACACAGCCCTTCTGCTTCAGCACATTTTGAATCACTGACTTGTCTGTTTTTGTCCAGGGGAAACTCTCAGCTTTCACAGAGATAGACAGTCTCCTGACTGCCTCAGTGCATTCGCTGAACCCTTACAATGAGATTCAATGTTAGGAACTTCTATCTGTCCAGGGCTCAGGATACCAGTATTTACTCTTGGAGGAGTTTGCTCTTTCAAAGTCAATGTGTCAGGATGGCCTTGTATGCCGTGTTAATGAATGTAATCTTAGGTAATTCAATCACTAGAGCAAGCCAATGATTTGGGTCCAGGCTCATCAGACATGTATCTCCTGTTGTAGGATTTAGAATGTGAAAAGGTGTTTCAGATGCCAATTGCGGTGGCCATCTTGGCTGCCAGTTTTTTCGAAGGATAGCTGCAAGTTTTTTTTTCTATTAAACGTTTACTGTAAGTTTCCAAACGATGAATTACATTTCATAATTTGGCATATTGTGTTATCTTGACATCGCCACAGCACACGGGGAAAAATGTGATAACAAGAACATTTCATTGCAGAATTGTGGGAATAAAAAGAAGAAAGCACACATTCATTCTCAATAATCACTTCCCAAACTGACATATTAATCTTAGAATTACTGTAGCTGCCATTGTCTGTTACAGTTGGACTGATTTAATGTTTTGATGTTTTGTCTGGGATGGTTATGTTTCGGAATCGACCCTGGACATTGCATCAGCGATTGCATTTTTTTTTCTCTCCTGCAATGAATCTTTAACTTATCAGGTTCCTTCACCTTGATAATCTTTCTCCCTAAACCGACAGTGTGTAACAAACTGTCTTTTTTGACCCTGTGAGGGGTCTGGGATTTCCTCTGGGCCTTTGTTCTTGCTGAGTTTGGCTTTGCAATTGTTGGGTTTGATTAGCTTTGTGTTTGGGACCTGATCATTGTGTTCTTCAGTGGGTAGATCAACATTGACCTTACTTTTAGCTTTCTGCTGAGGTACACAAGTGCTGTTTACTTTAGGGTACTTTCCCTTCCCTTTTCCCTCTACAATGGGGAGCATCATTTTGCTAACCGGCCCCATGTCCTCTGAGATTTTATGGCTCGCAGGTGGCTGTCCATCTTTCACTGCACTCTCCTCCGGCACCTCGACTCGGTGAAACATCTCCCTCACTATTGGCTTGCCTTTTTGGGAACTTTCCTTTGTCATTGCATATTTCTGTAAATGCTGTTAGCTGACTTTTTAGGTTGCCTCATTGACCTGCATTTAAGAAGGAGAGTGTGTGGTCTAATTTATCTAACAATTCAGGGTTGGCAAACCGGAGAGTAGGGGATTACAGTTGGGAATCCTCCTGGCCCTCCTCTAACCTGTCCTCACTGTCCTTTTCAATCCTTGTGTCCTGACAGTCTGCCAGATCTGTACTTGTCTGTTCCCTCCACAGCCTTTGCTTTTTTCCTTTGGTCTGGGTGTCAATTAAATAATTTACCTGACTATTCATTTTGCCACTCGATATGGACCACTGAACCGTGATTTCAGGGATTCACCCTGCATTGGGAATAGTAACAATACATGGTCTCTGTCTTGAAATGTTTTGGCCTTGGCATTTTTACCTGCTTACCTTTTCATAACTGCCTGGGAGATCTTTAGGTGTTCTTGAGCAATTGCACAGGCTGTCGTGAGCCACTCCCAGAGCATGGCAATGTAGTCTAACATGGAAGACTCATCCCTGTGTCCCAAAACTTCTCCTTTATTAGTTTAAGAGGACCTCTCACCTCGTGTCCATAAGCTAATTCAAAGAGACTAAAGTCAGTGGACTCACTGGATCAGTTCCTGGTAACCAACAGGTGAAATGCCATCCCTTTGTCCCAGTCATGGGGTTACTCAAAGCAGTATGGCCTGATCATTGTCTTTAGGGTCTGGTGGTACTGCTCCAAAGCTCCTTGTGACTGTGGGTGGTAGACTTTAGCTGGGTTATGTCTAGAATACCCATGACCTTTTCTAAAATACTGGACGTAAAATGTGTGCCCTGATCCATCTGAATCTCAGCAGGTTGCCCAAAACGGGTTCGCCCCTCCACCACTACCTTGGCCTAGATAGTTCTTCGGAGGAATGGCTTCTGGGAATCGGGTCACCACATTCATAATGGTGAGAAGATACTGGTTGTCCCGGTTTGTTTTCAGCAGGTGTCCCACATAATCCACCAGCCTTCTGCTGAAGGCTTCCACAAATTCTGGTATGGGAATTAGGGTGAAGGTATTATTGCAGGTTGGAGCCTCCCCACAACATGGCAGGTGTGACCAGTTTTACAGAATTCCACCACATCTTTGTGGAGTTGTGGCCATGTCAAAATGTTGCCTTATGTGGGCTTTAAATTTTCATACATGAACATGTACTGTCATTGGAAGTTCGTGGGCCATTAATATTTCTTTAAGGGACCTCAGCGGCACCACTATCTGGTGAAGCACTGTCCACTCTTCATCCGCAGGTCTGTGAGGAGGTCTCAACTTCCTCACTAGCACCTCAATCTTTAAATAGTAACACTCTGCAACTCCCTCTGCTTCAGTTTTGGTTTGGACAGTCTGTGCTATATTTTAACACTGGGTCGAGTTGTTGAGCCTCAACTAAGAAAGATCTGTTTAACACATCCTTTGTGCTCTCTATCTTCCCAAAGAAGGTTTCAGACAACCAGACAGTAGGGACATCCATCTCCAGTGTCAGTTCAGCCACCTCTGATGGGGATTGTTTAGTCATGGACCGAGTCACCAAAGAATCAGGGAGAATGCCGGTAACCTTCCCCTGTAACTGCTCTGTGTCCCTGATCTCTTGTTGTCTCTCCAGAACCTTTGCCGAAGCTGCCACCTTTTCCCTGCCAGATCAATACCCAGGAGCAGGTCCCCATGGCTGCTGGTCCTGAAAATAGGTCGCACTGCACGTGCACCCAATATAAAGGTATGGACATATACTGCCTTCCAATACCATTCGCTAACACTCTGGCATTCACTGCACTCTCGGAGAAAGGTCATGCCTATTCCCAGAAGAAGGGATTGGGTGGCACCTTTATCATTGAGTATGATCAGGGCTTGCTAACCTCAATGAAGGGGTATAGGGTCACGTTCCCCTGGGATTCAAATTTCTAGTAACGCTCAAGAATTTTGTTAAGTTTTCCCGCACTCTCTGTGGTGGTGTTACTGTGTCTGACTGTTACAGTTAAAGGCACAGCCTGACCTGCTCTGCTTTCCATCAGCGCCCGTTTTCCTGCACTGCTCTGGTGGACCCTGAGTAATCCTACAGGTTTTCCCCATCACTTCCAGCATTCAACTCGATGGTGACCTGCCTTACTGCAGTGGAAACACACAGATCATTGGTCTTTACTCCTGCTCCCAGTACCGTCCTATTTGGCCTGAGCGTGGGCCCGTGGGTGTCCAGATTTTCCTCCTTGCCCGTGGCTGCTCAGGCTCTTATCACCCTCCCACCTTTTATTCCCGGGTCTTTGGGGTGACTAGGGAATGCATTCTCTTTGGGGGTAAGGCCTTGTGTACATGGAAAAAAATCATCATCCAGAATTGCAACCTTCCTGGCTCTTCGAACCTTTTTTGCCCCTGTGTGGGTTTTAATGGGAGCGGGAGTGAGTTTTTGAACACCTCGAGAAGGATCACCACTCTGAGGTTTACATATGTCGGCTGTATCCCGATTTTCCGTATCTACTAGTCAGAGGCAAACATAAAAGCGGACTGTAAAATCTTCTATAGTTACGTAAAAAGGAAACATTTGGGTAAGACATGTATGTGTCCGTTCCAGGCAGAGTCAGGGCAATTTATAATGGGGAATCGAGAAATCGCAGAGAAGCTAAATGATCACTTTGTGTCAGTCTTCACTGAGAAAGATACAAGAAATCTCCCAGAATTAGAGATCCAAGGGATTAGGGGGAATGAGGAAGTGAAGGTAATTAATATTAGTAAGAAGTTTGTGTTGGAGAAATTAATGGGGTTGAAGGTTGATAAATCCTCAGGACCTGATATTCTAAATTCCAGAGTGTTGGCAGAGGTAGCTATGGAAACAGTGGGTGCATGGGTGATCACCTTCTGGAACGGTTCCAGCATATTGGAAGGTCGCAAATGTCACCCCACGATTTAAGAAGGGAGGGAGAGAGAAAATGGTAGAATCTATCATAAAGGATGTGATAAATGGATAATTGGATAAAGATGATCTGATTGGACATAGTCAACATGGATTTATGAATGGGAAATCATGTTTGATGAATCTGTTGTAGTTTTTTGAGGATATTAGTAACAGAATTGATAAAGTGGAGTCGGTGGATGTAGTCTATTTGGATTTTCAGATGGATTTTTGATAAGGTCCCCCACAAGAGGTTGGTTAGTAAAATTAAAGCACATGGGATAGGACGTAATATACTGGCATGGATTAAGGATTGGATAACAAGCATAAAACATAGAGTAGGAATAAATGGGATATTCTCGCTTTGGAAGACTGTGACCAGTGGGGTAAGTAAAAAGGAAACATTTGGGTAAGTACTTGGGCCCCATCTGTTCACAATATGTATCATTTATTTAGATGTGGGGACCAGAGTAATATTCCCAAGTTTGCAGATGATACAAAAAGATGTGGGTATGTATGTGCTGTGAGGAAGGTGCAAAGTGGCTTCAAGGGCATTTGGACAGACTTCGTGGGAGGGCAAGAACGTAGCAGATGGAATATAATGTGGAAAATATGAGGTTATCCACTTTGGAAGGTGGAATAGATGTGCAGGGTATTTCTTGAATGGTAAGACATTAGAAAGTGTAGATGTACAAAGGGATCTGGGTGTCCTTGTCAATAAGTCACTGAAGGCTGACATGCAGGGACAGCAGCACTTAAGAAGGCTAATGGTATGTTAACCTTTATCACAAGAGAATTTGAGTACAGGAGTGGTGAAGTCTTGCTTCAATTGTATGGAACCTTGAGAGAACACACCTGGAGTACTGTGTGCAGCTTTGCTCCCCTTACTTTAGGAAGTATATTATTGCCATAGGGGGAGTGCAACGAAGATTCACTAGACTTGTTCCTGGGATGGCAGGACTGTCCTATGAAGAGATTAGGAAAACTGGGCCTGTATTCTCCAGAATTTTGAATTGAAAATGTGAATCTTTGGAATTCTCTACCCCAGAGGGCAATGGAAGCTCAGTCATTCAGTATGTTTGAAGCAGAGATTGACAGATTTCTAAATACAAATGACATAAAGGGACTTGGGGATAGTGTGGTAAAAAGGAATTGAAATAGATGATAACCCGTGATCGTTTTGAATGGCGGGGCAGTCTAGATGGGCTGAATGGCCAAATCCTGCTCCTATGTTCCGAAATGGTTAACTCTTTCAAACTGGAGGTAAGTTCGCTCAGGCTACTTTCGGAGTGTTCCGAATTTTTCGTAGTGCTCTTCTGATACTATCTCATATACACCATGGATAGCACTTTAATTCATTTCATAATCTGATGAACTTTCATCGGGTAACAGTGACTGAACCTCATGGGCTTTTCCTGTTACTTTGCCTTATAAAAACAGTGTCCAGCTCTCTGCCGCCATTTCAGCTGCTTTGCAAGTTTTTCAAAAGTGATGAACAATTCTGCCACATCCTCCTCATTGAACTTTAGAATGAACTGGGGCAACTGTAAGAACTCAGCACATGGTCCTGAGCTATGGGCAACTCCCTCACTAGCTGTGCCTTCACTGGGTGTACTAGGTCTTCCTCTAGTTGATTGAGCCGCCTTAACTCCCTTTCCTCCTTCTCCTTCTGTGACACTCTTACTTGACACTCACTCTGCTCTTTCTCGTTCTCTCTGGATTTCTAATTCTAGTTCTCTGTGCTAGCTTTACCTTAGCTAACAGTATTCTATCTATTAGTGATTCTAACTCTTTCTGAGTCTTCAGCTTCAAGTGAAAAATGATTGGCCACCGGTCTTAAAATTTCGGGTTTCCTAGCTTTTGGACGGAGAGTAATCCCTAACTATACAGCTACATTACTCAACTTTTCAACAGAGAGCGATTTTAACCTGTACCGAGTTACTTCACTCTCTTTGTAACTCTTTTATGCCAATGTAACCCCTTTATTCAAACATGGAGGGAGACAGAAGGCAGGAAAAATTATGAGGCGGATAGATAGGGTAGAGAAGAAGAAAGTTTTCCCTTAGCAGAGGTGTCAATAACCGGGGGCCATTGATTTAAGATAAGGGGCAAGTGGTTCAGAGGAGATTTGAGGAAAAAAAATATTTCACTCGGATGGTGGCTGGAATCTGGAACACAATACCTGTAATGATGGTAGAGGCAAGAACCCTCACAACATTTAAGAAGTATTTAGATGAGCACTTGAAATGCCATAGCATACAAGGTTACGGGCCAAGTGCTGTAAAAGGGGATTAGAATGGAGATGCTTGATGGCTGGCACAGACAGAGTGGGGCGAAGGGACTGTTTCTGTGCTGTAAAACTCTGTGCATCTGTGAAACTTCCAATTTCTCATTTGTTGTTGCGTTATGATCACTAGAACCTCCAGATTTCTGTTACAACCAGGTGAGGAGGGGTCCCAGGCTCTCCTCTTGTCCTATCTTTTATTTCACTGCAGCGGGGCGTATTCTTTTTTAGCAGTGAGCATTTTACCTTTCACCTTTGTTGTGATCGTGAAAGAACCAATCAGACAGGTTTTCTTGAGTTTAATCAAGAGGTTCCAGAAGCTGGCCGAGCGCGTCTACTCTGAGGCACAATGTGGCTTTCGTGCAGAGAGATCGACCGTTGACATGCTGTTCTCCCATCGTCAGATACAGGAGAAATGCCGTGAACAACAGATGCCCCTCTACACTGCTTTCATTGATCTCACCAAAGCCTTTGACCTCGTCAGCAGACGTGGTATCTTCAGACTACTAGAAAAGATTGGATGTCCACCAAAGCTACTAAGTAACATCACCTCATTCCATGACAATACGATGCAGAAAACCACATCATCAGTGAGAATGGTGATTAAAAACCTCTACCTACCCATAGTGCAAATTAAAAAGTGCAAAGAACATCTTAAAACTATGTACAGCAGCTCGAATATCGTTATTTCAGTCCAGTTTCTAATCCATAAATCCACACCATTCAACATGGTGGCTCCTCATCAGAGCCCTTTCCTATCCTGAGTGGCGTGAAACAGGGCTGTGTTCTCGCACCCACACTTTTTGGGATTTTCTTCTCCCTGCTACTTTAACATGCGTTCAAGTCCTCAGAAGAAGGAATTTTCCTCCACACAAGATCAGGGGCAGGTTGTTCAACCTTGCCTGTCTAAGAGCGAAGTCCAAAGTACAGAAAGTCCTCATCAGGGAACTCCTCTTTGCTGACGATGCTGCTTTAACATCTCACACTGAAGAGTGCCTGCAGAGTCTCATCGACAGGTTTGCCGCTGCCTGCAATGAATTTGGCCGAACCATCAGCCTCAAGAAAATGAACATCATGGGGCAGGTCGTCAGAAATGCTCCATCCATCAATATTAGCGACTATGCACTGGAAGTGGTTCAAGAGTTCACCTACCTAGGCTCAACTATCACCAGTAACCTGTCTCCAGATGCAGAAATCAACAAGCGCATGGGAAAGGCTTCCACTGCTATGTCCAGACTGGCCAAGAGAGTGTGGGAAAATGACGCACTGACACGGAACACAAAAGACCCAATGTATCAAGCCTGCATCCTCAGTACCTTGCTCGATGGCAGTGAGGCCTGGAGAACTTATGTCAGCCAAGAGCGACGTCTCAATTCATTCCACCTTCACTGCCTCCGGAGAATACTTGGCAGCAGGTGGCAGGACCATATCTCCAACACAGAAGTCCTCGAGGCGGCCGACATCCCCAGCTTATACACACTACTGAGTCAGCGGCGCTTGAGATGGCTTGGTCATGTGAGCCGCATGACAGATGGCAGGATCCCCAAAGACACATTGTACAGCGAGCTCGCCACTGGTATCAGACCCATCGGCCGTCCATGACTCCACTTTAAAGACGTCTGCAAACGCGATATGAAATCCTGTGATCTTGATCATAAGTCGTGGGAGTCAGTTGCCAGCGTTCGCCAGAGCTGGTGGACAGCCAGAAAGACGGGGCTAAAGTGTAGCGAGTCGAAGAAACTTAGCAGTTGGCAGGAAAAAATGCAGAGGTGCAAGGGAAAAGCCAACTGTATAACTGCCCCGACAATCACATTTTCCTGCAGCACCTGTGGAAGAGCCTGTCACTCCAGAATTGGCCTTTATAGCCACTCCAGGCGCTGCTCCACACACCACTGACCACCTCCAGTCTCTCGAGATAAGGAGGCAAAAGAAGAAGAATCAAGAGGTGAGTTTATTATACTTAACCATCTCAACTTAATCTAAATAAAATAATAAACACACACACATTCATGCACACACACACACACACACACACACACAGACACACACAGACACACACAGACACACACACACACACACACACACACACACACACAGAAAAGTAAATCACACAGAAATAAATTATAGAGTGAGAACTAAATTTCTATTCGGATTAGAGTCCAGAATAAATTAAAAATAAACAAAATCTGTGAGATTGGGTATTTCTGTGGTCTGCCGCTTTGCCTCCCTTATTTATAAGTGTCATGTCATCTGCAAGAGTTTAAATTATGTTGTTTTACATATAAGTTTATGTCACTTGTATATTTATCGATATGTCAGGAACAGCACTGGTTTTAATTCTGACTCCTGAGAAACAGCACTGTATACTCCCCCTTCCCCAGTGTGAACAATGTCTGTTCACCACTTCTCTCTGCTTTCTGTCCCTGAGTCAGTATCATATCCACACTATCACTCTCACATTAATCCATGTGTTCCATTCTTCATAACAAGTGTATGAAATGTCATTTGATCACAGGCTTTTTGATAGTCCAGATACATAAGAGGAAACACTTACAGTTATGTCATCAACTAACTCGATCAAGATTATCAGACTTGATTTTCCATTAACCTGTCCGTACTGTTTGTCATTTAATATCACATGTTTTTCCTAGAATGATATATTTTTGTACTGGGTCACGGCCTCTAGAAATTTCCAACCACCGACTTTAGACTGACTGGTCAGTCGATATAGGGTTTATCTAATGTCTCCTTATTTAAACACCTTGTAACATTTGCAACCCTCCAGTCCTTTGACATCACTCCCAGATCAAAGTCGGATGGAAAGCTTCTGGCCAGTGCCTCTGCTATTCCTACATTCCTTCCCTCAACAAACCTCATATATCCCATCTAGACTGGGTAAATCTTCGAAACTATTGTGGTGTAAAAAGTGTTGGATCGAAAGGTGTTAACTGGACCTGTTTGGTCATTGACTGTAATTAACGTCAGTCCTCAAGGACCCTAATTGTGTCACTTAAGGGTTTTTCCTCTTCTATTAAGAAGGGACTCCTTCCAATGTGCTGGCTCATAGTGTCAGTGGGAGCATCACCCCCAGCACTAACAGAGATCAGCGGCTCCAGAGAGTGAGAGACGAGAGATCAGAATCTGAGAACAATAGATTGGAATATTACAACAATGGGTCAGAATCTGAGAACAATAGATTGGAATATTACAGTAATGGGTCAGAATCTGAGAACAATAGATTGGAATATTACAACAATGGGTCAGAATCTGAGAACAATAGATTGGAATATTACAACAATGGGTCAGAATCTGTGAACAATAGATTGGAATATTACAACAATGGGTCAGAATCTGAGAACAATAGATTGGAATATTACAACAATGGGTCAGAATCTGAGAACAATAGATTGGAATATTACAACAATGGGTCAGAATCTGAGAACTATAGATTGGAATGTTACAACAGTGGGTCAGAATCTGAGGACAGTAGATTGGAATGTTAAAACAATGGACAGCAGGAGTTTCTCCTCTTGGTTCAGCCTCGTTACTGCTTATTATGTTGGAATAACATTAGATTTGCTGATCTGTTATGCTCTGAAGATGATTCAAACGATTTACTATGCCATCCTCGCTATTCCTGGTGTCCCTGGTAAGTCTCTGTATCCAACTATTAGATCTATAAATCATATTTCACTGATTTAGTGTTCTTGTCATGTAAATCTTGGGAAGACTTAAGCCACAGTCTTCAGTCTCTATCTCACATTCCACTCTGCATCCACTTTCCGCATTCCCCTCCCTACCCAATGTCTGAGGCTGAAACACGTTTGGAACCTCTATATTTCTACCTGAGCTGAGTTCATTGCCATATTCCGCCGATCACCAACCCTACCTACTAAAACCTCTGTAATATCACCCATCACCACCTCTGCCCATCTGCTAATTATCCCTCATCTGTGCCGTTGTTAAATCCACACTTAACTATTCCAATTCTATCCTGGTCACTCTCCCAGTTATCAACCTCCATAAACCACAGCCCATCCTGGTCTCTGCTGCCAACATCCTAACTCACACCAAATCCCGATCACCCATTACCCCTGTGCTCACTGATCTACATTAGCTCCTGGTCTGGCAGCACCTTAATTTTAATATTCTCATTCTTGTGTTTGAATCAGTCCATGGACTCACCCCTCCAATTAGTCCCATTTCCCTTCCATGTCACATATTCTTGTAAATCTAATGCCTTCAAGCCTTTTTCCAATTCCCTTTTAGAAGTGAGCTGTTTTCACTCTATATCTTCCCCTGCTGTGATTTTCACTCGATGACGACACTGGTGCCAACGGTATGGAAACCTGGATCTGTAAAATGATGTGAACTGAACTGCCGGCCACTTCTAGTGTGGCCTGCACAGTGCCCCATGTTGGGCAGGGAACTAGCCTGGGTATACTGTGCATGTGCTGTCAGTGTGAGGAAGGGTTTGAGTTGACGTCAATCTGCCATTCCGACAGCTTTGATGTCTGTCTTTGAAACTTGATCTGTGCATGTCCACTGACTGCCTGTGTCAGTCACTCTCAGCTGAACATACATTCAGCAGCACGAAGGACCCCCTCTGGTGTTATTTAAAAGGACCAGGCATCCAACTTAAAGGTGAGGGTTTTTTGACTTACTTCTGCTATTGTAAAGTTAGTGGAGGTTCTGTGGATGGTTTTCTGGAGGTTGTGTTGTGAGCTGCTGCAGACATTCAGGGAGGACAGAGGATTTTGTGCCCCAACTCTGGACGAGGTATGTGGACTGTAGTTAAAGTGTTTCTGGGTCTGTCACATGACCAACAAATGGAGCAGAGGCTGCAGAGAGAGGAAGCTCTGTAAAGAGGGAGGAGGAGGGGGCTCTGTCCTACCCACCCCGTGTTTTCCAAGAGCACTTTTCCTACCTACGCTTAACCCAGGAGCAGTGTGTGAGGTGACTCTGATTCAATAAGGTTATGATCACAGAGCTGTGTCACCGCCTGTAACACAACCTGGAGCCTGACACCAGGGTGAGGACGGAGCTTTCAGTGGCTGATAAGGTCACAGTTTCATTGAACTTCTATGTATCTGGATCTTTGCAGGTGGGAGCAGGTGCTGTATCCAACATAGAGACGTAGAAATCGATGTAGTCATAAAGTCATTTCCGACATAAAAGGAAGCCATTCTACCCCTCCATGCCAGCTCAATGTAAAACAATCCATTCATTCCCACTCCCCCGCTCAATTCCCATATCCCTGCAATTTCATTTCCTTCAGGTGCCCATCCAGTTTCCTTTTGAAATCATTGATTGTCTTATCTTCCACCACCCTCATGGGCAGTGAGTTCCAGCTCATTACCATTCACTGTGTAAAAAAGTTCTTTCTCATATTCCCCCTGTATCTCTTACCTAAAACCTTCCATCTGTGTCCCCTAGGCTGTGTTTCATCAGTTAATGGGAACAGTTTTTCCTTGTCTATCTTATCTAAGCCTATCATAATCTTGTACACCTCTATCAAATCTCTCTCAATCTCCTTTACTCCAGAGAGAACAACTCCAGCTTCTCCAAACTATCCTTGGAACATCGATAGCATAGATAGATTGTAATTTGCATTTTTGTAAACACGTGCCATCCCTGCACTGTATGTGTTTGATGCGGACAGTGCAGAGGTAGATTAACTCTATATCTAAACCCGTTTCCGCCCCCCCCACCCTTTTATATATTATATGTCGAGGGGGCCTTTATTCCTCAGGCCGGCTTTATATGCATATTTAAATTTTTTAAATAACTTTATTAAGAACAGATTAAATAAACCAAAAACTCAAATTAAAATGCCATTCTCGGCGTCGATGATGCACTCCAGTCCCTGCGGTGACCACGGGTCATGGAAGGCCTCAACCGTACCAGCGGACATCGCATGCTGCTTCTCCAGGGACACCCGGGCGCGAATGTAACCGTGGAAGAGGGGTAGGCAATCGGGGAGGACGGACCCCCCGACGGCCCGCAGCCTGGACCTGTGAATTGCCACCTTGGCCAGGCCCAGGAGCAGACTGACGAGGAGATCCTCCTCCCGGCCCAAGTCCCTCCGCTCCGTGTTCCCAAAGATCAGGAGTGTAGGACAGAAGTGCAGCCAGAACTTGAGGAGCAGCCCCTTCAGATACTCAAAGAGAGGCTGCAACCTCACACACTCGGTATAATGTGGAACACGGACTCGTCCAGGCTGCAGAAAGTACAGGTCGCCTGGGAGTCTGTGAACCTACTTAAAAGTCTGTTGCACGGGATTGCCCTGTGCAACACCTTCCACCCCAGGTCCCCGATGTGAAGGGGGAAGACTCCCGCGTGAGAGACCGCCATCGGGGTTTCCCCTCGCCGCCAGATGGCAACGCGGACCGCCAGGGTATGTCCGGCCGGCTGACAAAGGCGAGGAAGTGGAGAGTGTGCAGGAGCAGCCCGTGCAAGAAACCCCTCCGCGCCGACTGGAATGGCATGGAAGGCATTTCCGAGAGGCAGCTCGGGTTGTGTGGCCCCGGCTCCCGAGGAGGGTTTCGGGGCCTGGGTCCGATGAGCAGTTCCGGCCGAGCGGAGGTCAGCTCGGCCGGGAGCGCTCCACTCTCCCGAGCCCCATCGCCACCCACAGTGAAGGGCATCCCAGGGGCTACTCCTCTACACACTGGTCCGGCACTGGAGTAGGCCGCCCGGACAGCCGAGGCGCTCTCCTCAGTCGGCGGGGGAGCACCTTGACTGGAGGTGACCATGTTCTAGAACCGGATTAGATCCCGGTAAAAGACAGGCAACTCCCTCAGAGAGGCGCGGCTAACGGACTCCACTGGGAGCTGCGTGTCATCTTGAAGGCAGTGACACTGGCGGAAAAAAATATGTCGCCAGCAACCACCATCTGGGAGGACGCTCGACGTACAGGTATCTCTGCAGGGTCCGAAGCCGGAGAGTCGCAGCCTGGGTGCGGACGCACACCAGTGACTGGCTGCCCTCCTCGATCGGGAGACTCAGGACCGCGGCAGAGACCCAGTGTTTCCTGTTGCCCCAGAAGAAATCGACGAGTTTCTTCTGGATCTTGGTTGCTCATGCAGGGGGCGGGGCCAAAGTGACCAACCGGCACCACAGCATGGAGGCCACAAGTTGGTTTATCAACAGCGCTCGGCCCCTGTAGGAAAGCACTCGGAGCAGTCCTGTCCAGGGCCCCAGCCGAGTGGTGACTTTCGCCTCCAACTCCTGACAGTTTGCCAGCCAGGCTTCCTCAGCAGGGCTAAGGTGGATTTCCAGATAGAGGAGGTGCATGGTGCTCCACGCAAAAGGTGTCATCTCCTCCGGCAGGGAGTCCACCCACCACTGACCCACCAGGAGAATGGAACATTTCTCCCAATTGATCCTCGCAGAGTATGCCGCAGAAAAGGTCTGCTAGCAGTCGCGCATCCTCCACAAGTCAACAGGAACCGTGACCACGAGGAGCACGTTGTCGGCGTAAGCCGAGAGGACAAACCACATGGCCAGCTCACGCAGAGCCAATCCACTCAACCTCCTGTGAACTAGGCACAGGAAGGGCTCCACACAGATGGTGTACAATTGGCCGGACATGGGGCATCCCTGATGCACTCCGCTCCCAAAGCGAAGGGGCGCAGTCAAGGACCCGTTAACCTTGACTAGACACTCTGCGGCGGCTTATAAATGTCGGACCCGGGCCACGAAATGCGGCCCGAGTCCGAAAGCGCGCAGAGTCCCGAAAAGGTATTCGTGATCCACCCTGTCGAACGCCTTCTCCTGGTCGAGGTTAGAGAAAGGCGACTGACTGACCAGTCCTCTGGGAAAGATGGATCAGGTCCCGGACCAGGTGGATGTTGTCCTGGATGGACCGGACCGGGACCGTGTATGACTGGTCGGGGTGCATCATGAGGGCCAGCACGGAGCCCAGGCGGGTAGACATAGCCCGGGCAAAGATCTTATAATCCGTGCTGAGGAGGGAGACGGAACACCAGTTTTTAAGCAGGTGGAGATCACCCCTCTTCGGCAGGAGAACGATGACTGCCCTGTGCAACGAGAGGGGCATCGGCCCGGTCACCAGGCTTTTCCCCAGGACGTCCCATAACGCCCTGAGGTACTCCACGGTCAACTCATCCAGCCCTCGGGATTTGCCCCTCGAGAGCTGATGGAGGGCGCAGGTCAGCTCCACCAAAGTGAGCGGAGCCTCCAACCATTCGGCGCCCTCCGGGCTGACCTGCGGCAGGTCCTCCCACAAAACATGTCGCTGGACGGATCCGGAGAGAACAACGCACTGTAATAAGTAAGAACCAGCAGGCCCTGCAGTGAGAGGAGATTCGGTGGGAGGCACGAGGGACTCCACCAACCCACTGGTGATGGAATCAAGGTCATCCTCCGTGCCCCACACATAATTCCCATCCTCTTCCGGGTTGTCACCACCAGCGGCCGACACATCCACCACACACTGTCACGAACCCACCCCCAGGAACGATGGTGGAGGAGTCCTCTCTGGGTTCTACTGTGAAACTAGAGCTTGTGGGCGCCAGCGGTTCAGGACGCCCCCTCCACCTCCACCCCGAGGCCAATGAGCGGTCCAGGGGAGACGGAAGTTCCCGACTCCGGAAATCCAGCCGGAGCCGTGACCGGAGGTGGAGAGAGGAGGCGATCTCCCACTCCGCCAGCACCCACAGGCCCAGCGGATGGGGTAGCATTCTCGGATATAACCGGGTCGGGTGTCTCCTGGTTGGTGGTGGGTCTGGCTCGGAGGGCCGACCCTTTGGGGCCTCGCCCTCCCCTCCACTCAGGACACCCGACCCAGTGCAGTGGCAAATAGGCGGCGTCCTCAGGCTCCCCAGCACAAGCAGGGTCCCACTTACACCTTCAGGAGGGCCTCATGTACCGGGGTCTTCGGCTCCCCTCTTTCCTGCGGAATAGGGAGCTCCTGCCCGGACTTTGTAGCCTTGGTGGTGGTGGTAGGGGAAACCTGGGGACCCGAAACAGGTGTCAGCTCCCCTCCAACAGATGGGCCCTGCGCCTCAGAGCCCCTCGTTACCTCTGTGGAGGGGTGCCTTCTCCTCTTTTTCCCTCTAGGGCGCAGAGGCTCAGAGACCTCCATGTCATCAGAGGCCTCCGCCTCGCCACAATCCTTTTTTTCAGTCAACCTGGGCCTGAGCCCAGCCCTGGGACAGGTGGGGTCCGTGAGAACGGGCTTTGGGCTGAGCTCAGGCTCGGGTTGTTTCAATGTGTCCAGGGGACGCACCTCTTGATGTTTCATTTTCCTCCGCATCTTCCTTCCACTCGGACGGGTACTCCCCTCCCTGCTAGAGGCCGTGAAAATACAGCCTTACAAACATGCCCCTCTCTCTTGCAGCCGTGGCACCGCGCACCATCCGAGGTCCAAAAGACGTTGTCGGCCGTCCCCTGGAACTCTACATTAAATTGGCCCTCCGAGACCTCCTCCCGTGCCAGCTGCATAAATAACTGGCGGTGGAAGGAAAAGACATGTTGGAGGCTGTGTTCCAGAAGCCCAAGCCGGACTGGGGTGATCCCCGACCTCATCTCCCCCAGATGGTGCAGGTGGGGGAGGAGGAGCTCACTGGAAATGAAGGGTGGGACATTGGATAGCATTATCCGCTGCGCAGTGATCCCCAGAGCGTCCACCGGCAGGAAGGTCCCCCCACAGTGAGCCCTTTACTCAGTGCCAGGTACACCACCGGCTCTGTCTTCAAAACGAACACAGCCTTCCCAGACATCTTTGAGGCTGCAACAATGGCCGAGGGACCGACCAGCTCGGCCATTGCCTTTACGCAGGGCTCAATGGACATGTTGGGGTGGGGATATCTCTTCACCCCATTGCTGGATGTTATCAATTTCAAGGGTGATGGGGCCACGTGGGCAGCCAGAGAGGCTGCAGCTGCACAGGTAGAAGAGGGCCCCGCCACCGGTGATGAAGGGCTTGCCATGGGTCTAAGAGCTAGACCCACCCCGAATTGTGGGTTTGCACACCAAATATCAGAGATTAGCAGAAAATATTGAATATGTATTAAAAACAAACAAACAAACAACAGGTTAGGGGAGAGGCTGAGGGAATAGAGGAGAAGTAAAGATAGGATGTAAGGGATGGCTTGCTTTCTGGAGGTGGTGCTCACAGCACATTTAAAACAGTCTTTGCACTTGGTCTTCCGTTCTTCTGGTCTTCTGGTTTGGGGAGGCGTCTTCACCTGGGTCAGCTGAAGCTGCCCAGGCACTATTATCCCCTTCCGTCTGTTTAGCTGGGCAGCTTAAGCTGACCTATGCTGGGAAATTGGGGTGGGGAGGGAGCTTCCCTGTGTGCTTGTTGCAGCAGTACAAATTCCTGTTGAATTGGCAGCCCCACCCCTTGTTGTTCCGGCCACTTGTTCTTCCCACAACAGTCCAAAGTAAATTACTGGTGTTCAGCACCCACCTCCAGAGAAAGCCTTGTTTCCAACAAAAAAGAATGTCTCTTTCTTCGCATTAATGGCGATTGTTGTTGAAGTTTTCCCTCTGCTTGATTGCAACTGCTCTCCCTTGCTCGGTCCAGCTCCTCTCTCCACCTCTGCAACCTCTAACTGCCACCAGCACTCTCAGCTGAGGCTCGTTGCTGCAATCAGCAGTCAACACTCCAATTAGACAGCAGCCAACCCTGTGCTGTGCCTATCCTGCGAGTGTTTGATGGGAACAGTGCAGAGGAAGCTTTACTCTGTATCTAACCCCATTCTGGACCTGTCCTGGGAGTGTTTGATGGGCACTGTGTAGAGGAAGCTTTATTCTGTATCTAACCCCGTCCTGTACCTGTCCTGGGAGTGTTTAACTTAACAGTTTAGAGGCAGCGTTATTCTGTATCTAAGCTGTGCTGCCCCTGCCATAAACTTCAGCACAAATAAAACTCCTTTACAAACTCGCACCAAGTTCAAGGCCTGCTCAAGTCACGAACAAAAACCCGACCTGAATCCGACGGAAGCACATGGGACCCGAGCCCGACCCGGCCCAGGTCCCTCCATTTTCCCCCCGAGACCGACCCGACCCTACCCAAGCACAAAGGTCGAGTTCGGAAGAGTGGCCCGACACATCTCATCGGGTCCCATCGGGTTCGAGTCGGGTAACAGGCCTTTACACCGAGTCCCGTTCAACCATCACTCCTGTGCTCACTGACCTACGTTGGTTCCTGATCCAGTAAAGCCTCGATTTTAAAATTCTCATCCTAGCTTTCTGACCCAACTCATTCCGAACTACTCAGAAATGAAGCTGCCTCCTCAAAATACTAAATGTTAGTTTGTTTGAGGGAACACCTTCACCACACGGACTGCTGTTGTTCAGGATGAAGGCCCACCATTTTCTCATGGGAACAAGTGATGGGGAAGTAATGCTGGCCTTGTCAGTATCACCCATATCCTGAGAACAAATAGACAGGAAATAAAATAGGAATAAAATCAATGTGATTGTAATTGACTGATTGAAACCAGGCGAGGTCTGTGATCAGAAAGAGACGTCATAATCCGAGAAACAAATTGTCAACACAATTTACCTCACCAGCCCCTTGTGTCTGCCTTTCTGCTGTTGTCTTCATCAGAAAACAAGTAACAAATAATCTATATCTTAAAAGATGCTGGATTATCAATTGTACGCATGGAATACGTACTCAATGGTTTCTGTTATCAGACAGTCAGAGAATCACACAGCACAGGAGGAGACTATTTCACAAATCGTACCAGTTCCAGCTCTTTGAAGGAGATTTCCCAATGATTCCTCTCCCCTGTTCTTTTTTCCCGGTCCAGGAAATCACCCTGTTAGTATTGATCCAATTCCTGACTGAAAGTTTCTGTTAAATCTGCTTCCACAACCCTTTGAGGAAGTGAATTCCAAATCATAAACACTCGCTGTGTGAAGAAAAGAAAATCTCATTTCTCCTCTGTTTGTTTGTTAATCAACATTAAACTGGTTACTGACCCTTCATCCAGTGAAACCAGATTCTCCTTATTTATTCGAGAAACACACATCATCATTTTGAGCCTATCGATTAAATCTCCCTTTTATCCTCTCTGCTCGAAGGAGAATAATCCCAGCTTCTCTCCACATAACTGAAGTCCCTCATCCCTGTTACAATTCTAGTATATCATCGAGCACCATCTCCAAGGCCTTGGAATCCTTCAAAAAGTGTGGTGTCCAGAATGGGACACAATATTCCAGCTGAGGCTTAAACAGTCATTTATCTAGTCTTCACAGAATGTTCTTGTGTTGTTATTTTTTAATTCTTTGCTTCTAGTTCTAAAGCTAACGATCCCCTATGCCTTTTTAAATCCTTCACCACTTGTCCAGCCACCATTGAAGATGTCTGTACATACACGCCCAGACTCTGTGCTCCTGTACCATCCATTAAATGGTGCAATTCAGTTTCTATTCACTCCCCTTATTATCCCTGCCAAAATAACCACTTCCCCAATTTTATGGGTTAGATTTCAGTCACCTTGTGTATTCTCATGTCACCACCAGACTGTCCATGTCCTCCTTAATACTGCTACTGTCTACCACACTAATGACAGCATTTATGATTTACATGTCATCTGCAAGAGTTGAAATTATGTTTTTGTTTTACTCTAAGTCTATGTCATTTATATATTTATCTATATGTCAGTATGAGCACTCGTTTATCTAATCTCTCCTTTTCAAAAGAGGATGCAACATTTACAACACTTCTGGCCAGCGCCTTTGCTAAGTCCACCATTCCTTCCTTCAGCAACCCTCACACATCCCATCCAGACCAGCTGAATGTTCCACTTTATTGTGGTACAAAAGTACTGGATTGAAAGGGGTTAACTCAACCTGTTTGTTCAGTGACTGTAATTAATGTTAGTCTCTTTGGAAACTAATTGTGTCACTGGAGGGTTCCCCTCTTCTATTAATAAGGATCTTCATTTAATGTCTTACCCATAGTGTCAGCTGAAGCATCAAACCCGGCACTTACAGGGATCAGCAGCTCCAGAGAGAGGGAGAGGATAGATCAGAATCTGTGGACAGTAGATTGGAACGTTACAACAATGGGTCAGAATCTGAGAACATTAGACTGGAATGTTACAACAATGGGTCAGAATCTGAGAACAATAGATTGGAAAGTTACAACAATGGATCAGAATCTGAGAACAATAGATTGGAAAGTTACAACAATGGGTCAGAATCTGAGAACAATAGATTGGAATGTTCAAGCAATGGACAGCAGGAGTTTCTCCTTTTGGTTTGGTTTATTTACTGCAGATTATACTTGGCTAACATTAGTTCGGCGGATCTGTTATGCACTGAAGATGATTCAAACAATTTACTATCCCAGCCTCACTATTATTGCTGTCCCCGGTAAGTCCCTGTATCCAACTAATGGATTCATAAACCATATTTCACTGAATTAGTGTTCTTGTCATTTAAATCGTGAGAAGACTGAATCCATTGTCTTCACTTTCTGTTACAAACTCTATTCGCTCTCCACGATCAGCAATCCCCTCGCTGAGGGTGAACCAGGAAGTTTACAGCCTCTGGTATCTTTAATGCTGAGCTCAGTTCACCCCCATATTAACTCCATCTCCAACCCTTCATATTGTTACAGCCAGGTGAGGAGGGGTCACAGTCCTTCCTCTTAATTGACTGCAATAGTGTTTGGTCTTTTTTTAACCGTGAATGTATTTACCATTTTTGTGATGTTTTACTTTTTACCTTTGGTGTGATAGTAAAGGAACCAATCGGAAAGGTTTTCTTGCGTTTAAACATGAAAGAGGTGAGTTTAATACATTTAACATCTAAACCCGATCAAAATAAAATAATAAAAATGTAAGTTATACAGTTATGCTGCCACTGACACAAGAATCTCACGTACACAAATATATTACAGAATGAGAAGTAAAATCGTGGCTGGATTAGAATCCAGAATAAATCAAAACATAATATGCAGTCTGTGAGGTTTGATAATTCCCTGATCCTCTGGCTGAAGGTGTACGCTTGAAGTCTTTGGCTGGTCGAGGTGCCCATTGAGGCTGATCCACATGGCTCAGGATTTTCTTGAAGGCAGACTGGTAGATGGCCTTTTTACCCTGGTGCCTCAGTCTGTAGCCATCTCTAGGTTTGGAGAGTCCACAGGCGCATATAGTTTTCAAACTTGTGATGTCATCTGGAGAGAGACAGAAAGAGAACGGGGCTTGGGGTTGGTTGGGAGGGGGCGCGGGTGCGGTGGTCCCAGGGGAGGGGGGAAGGAAACCAACTTTCTGCTTCTTCCATTTTGAATCACTGGCTTGTCTGTCTTTGTCCAGGGGAAACTCCCAGCTTTCACAGAAATGGTCAGACGATCTCATGGCTGCCTCAATATATTTTCTGGAGCCTTTTAATGAGATTCAAGGTGAGGAATTTCCATCTCCCCAGGGCTCAGGATGCCATTATTCACACTTGGAGTAGTTTACGCTTTCAAAAGTCAGTGTGTCAGGATGTCCTTGAATTCCATGCTAATGAATGCAATCTTAGCAAATTCAGTCTCAAGAGCAAGCCATTATTTTGGGTCCAGGCTCATCAGACATGTCCTCATGTTGGAGACGTTAGAAAGTGAAAAGGTGCTTCAGATACAAATTGCAGTGGCCATCTTGGCTGCCAGTTTTTTGCTGGATTTTTTCCATTAAAACTTTAATATAAGTTTCCAACTGATGAATTAAAATTCCTCATTGGCATATTGTGTTTCCTTGGCACGAATAACACCTCTGTAATATCTGCCTCAGCCTACCAGCTGCGTAAACCCTCATCGTATCTTTGTTAAATCCACAATTGACTCTTCAAATTATATCCTGGCCGCCCTCCAGTTATAAATCTCCATAAACCACAGCCCATCCAGAACTCTGCTGCCATTATCTATCTCACACCAAATACCGATCACACATCACCCCTGTGCTCAATGATCAACAGTGCCTCTCGGTCTGGCAGCACCTTAATTTTAATATTCTCAGCCTTGTGTATGAATCCCTCCGTGTCCTCACCTGTCCAATTAATCCCATTCCCCTGTCCATTCCCCATAGTCTTGTAAATCTGTTGCCTTTGAGTCTGCTACCAATTCCATTTTTAAAGTGAGTTGCTTTCCCTCCCTATCTCCACCAGCTGTGGTTTTCACTCTGCGGTCCCACCGTTGCCATCATTACAGAAACCTAGATCCATACAATTATGTGAACTGACAGCTGGTCACTTTTAGTGTGGTCAGCACAGTGTCCCATCTTGGGCAGGGATCTAGAATGGGTGCCATGTATGTGTTGTTAGTGTGAGGAGGGGCTTGTACTGATGTCAATCAGCCATTTTTGCAGCACTGATGTACGATTTTGAAACTTGGTCTGTGCATGTCCACTGACCACCTGTGTAAGTCACTCTCAGCAGAGCATAGATTCAGCAGCATGAGGAACCGCCACCCCACCCTCCCCCACTGACACCCCCGACAGTTATTTCAAAGGATCAGGCATCCAACTTACAGGTGAGGGACCTTTGACTTACTTCTGCCATTGTAAAGTTAGTGGAGGTGCTGTGGATCGTTTTCTGGAGGTTGTGTTGTGAGCTGCTGCAGACATTCAGGGAGGGCAGAGGATTTGGTGAACCAACTCTGGACGAGGTATGGGGACTGTAGTTACAGTGTCTCTGAGTCTGAAACATGACCAAAAAATGGAGCAGAGGCTGCAGAGGGGGGAGTCTCTGTAAATAGGGATGAGGAGGGGGCTCTGTCCTTCCGACCCGGTTTTCCCAAGAGCATTTTTCCTACCTGCACCTAATCCAGGAGCAGTGTGTGAGGTGACTCTGATTCAATAAGGAAGTGGTCACAGAGCTGTGTCACCTCCTGTAACACGACCTGGAGCCTCACACCAGGGTGAGGACAGAGCTATCGGTGGCTGTTAAAGTCACAGTTTCATTGATCTTCACTGCATCCGGATCTTTCCCCAGGCAGGAGTGGGCGGCATATCCAACATAGTCACAGAGAGTCATAGAGTCATTTACGACACAGGAGGAGACCAGTCGGACTCTCCATGAGTCTCTCTGTGTAACAATCCAGTCGGTCCCATTCCCCCACTCAATCCTCGGATCCCTGCAAGTTCATTTCCTTCAGGTGCCCATCCAGTTTCCTTTTGAAATCATTGATTGTCTCGGCTTCCATCACTCTCATGGGCAGTGAGTTCCAGCTCATTACCATCAACTGTGTAAAAAAGTTCTTCCTCATATTCCCCCTGCATCTCTTACCCAAAACCTTCCATCTTTGTCCCCTAGTCCGTGTTTCATCAGTGAATGGGAATAGTTTTTCCTTGTCTATCTGACCTAAGCCTATCATAATCTTGTACACTTCTTTCAAATCTCTCTCAATCTCCTTTACTCCAGGGAGAGCAACTCCATCTTCTCCAAACTAACCTTGTAACTAAAACACCCCAATCCCTGGAAGCATTCTAGTAGAATCATAGAATCACATAAAGTTAAGGCACAGATATTGGCCACTTGGCCCATCTTGTCTGCGCCAGCCAGAAAATGATCCATCTATTCTAATCCCACCTTCCAGCATTTGGTGCGTGGAGCTGCAGATTACAGCACTTAAGGTGCATATCCAGACTATGTTTGAATGAGTTGAGGGTTTCTGCCTCAACTATCCTTTCAGGTAGTGAATTCCAGACCCCCACCACTCTCATCTCCCCTCTGATCTTTCTACCAATCACTTTAACTCTATTCCCCCTCTTCCATACTATGGTGAATAGAGTCTTCACCTCCTCTCTATCCAGGCCCGTTATAATATTGTACATTTCAATCAGATCACCCCTCAGCCTTCTCTGTTCCAAGGAGAACAACCCCTGTCTATCCAATCTTTCTTCATAGCTGCATTTTTCTATTCCTGGCAACATCCTCGTAAATCTCCTCTGTTTCCTCTCTGGTACAACTACATCCTTTCTGTTTTGAGGAGACCAGAGCTGTACACAGCACTCAAGTTGTGGCCTAATCAATGAGTTATACAGTTCCAGCATAACCTCCCTGTTCTTGTATTCTGTACCTGGGCTAATAAAGGAAAGGATTCCATATGCCTTCCTAACCACCTTATCGATCTCTGCTGCTACTATCAGGGATGTGTGGACATTCAATCCAAGGTCCCTCACTTTCTCTACACTTCTCAGTATTTTGACATTATTCCTGTATTCCTTGTTTGACCTCCACGAATGCATCACCTCATATTTCTCCAAGTTGAATTCCATTTGCCACGTTTCTGCCCATCTGACCAGGCCATCAATATATTTCTGCAGTCTACAGCTATGCTCCTCGCTATCTACCACACTGCTAATCTTCGTGTCGTCTGCAAGCATCTTGATCATGCCCCCTACATTTACGTCCAAATCGTTAACTTTCACCACAAAAAGCGGGGGACCCAGTACTGAGCCCTGTGGAACGCCACTGGAAACAGCCTTCCAGTCTCTAAAACAGCCGTCAACAATTACCCTTTCTTTCCTGCCACTGAGCCAATCTTGTATCCACCTTGCTGCATTTCCCTGGATCCCGTGGGATTTTATTTTTTGAACCAGTCTGCCATGTAGGACCTTGTCAAAAGCCTTGCTAACATCCAAGTAGACCACATCAACTGCACTACCCTCATTTATCTTCCTTGTTGCTTCTTCAAAACCTTCGATCAATTATTTGAAACAATATCTTCCCTTAACAAATCCATACTGACTATCCTAAATTAAGTAGAGGTGGTGAGTACAGAAGAAGGCAAGTTATGCCGAACCTTTATAAAGCTCTGGTTAGGCCCCAACTGTAGTACTGCATCCAGTTCCATTCACCATAGTTTCGGAAGGATGTGAGGGTCCTTGACAGGGTGTAGAGGAGATTTACCAGAATGGTTCCAGAGATGGAGGATTTTAGCGACAAAGTTAGTTTGGAAAAGCTGGGATTGTTTTTCTTGGAGTAATGGAGATTGAGGGGAGATTTGATAGAGGTATACAAGATGATGTCATGTTTGGATAAGGTAGACAGGAAAAGATGTTCCCATTAGTTAATGGTACAAGGACGAGAGTTAAGGTTGTGGCAAGAGATACAGGGGGATGTGAGGAACAACTTTTTTACAGAGCGAGTGGGAATGGCCTGGAAATCACTGCCTACGAGGGTGGTGGAAGTGGAGATGGTGAATGATTTCAAAAGGATATTGGATGAACACTTGAGGGAAATCGACTTGCAGGTATATGGAGACAGAGCTGGGGAATGAGACTGACTGGATTTATCTACAAAGCTGGCATGGACTCGAAATGACTACGACTCTCTGACAGGGGATTACTATTACTACTGCTTTCCTATACTGGGAAAGTTTATAATGGACTGGGCAGTATCACCCTGTTGAACCCCATGATGTAAGTGAAATGTTTGATGTCCCAGAACGTGGTTAACAAATGTCCTTCACAAACAGAGTAAATCAGTTCAGTCCCACACACAATTCTGGATCATTCAAAATGGGGAGTAGTTTCTCCTGGTTTTCTCTACATAGGACAGCAGCCAGGCTTTCCACAGTGTCCCCTACCTCCATGTGGAAAGTCTTGTCAGGGTTAGGTGAGATCAGACACGTTACCGATGTGACAGCTTTCTTCAGTTGTGTTGCTGCTTCTGTGCTCTCTTCAGTCCAACCGGGTTAAACCTGGTCATCATCACCATTAGGTAGTTCATAAAGAGGAGTCACAGTCTCTGAAAATCGAGGGATGAGGGTCCGCTGATACCCCACCAGCCTGAGAATAGGACACAGGGCAGTCTTTGAGGTGGACAGGGGTAGATACTGGATGGGGGTCTGCTGATACCCCACCAGCCTGAGGATAGGACACAGGGCAGTCTTTGAGGTGGACAGGGGTGGACACTGGATGAGGGTCCACTGATACCCCACCAGCCTGAGAATAGGACACAGGGCAGTCTTTGAGGTGGACAGGGGTAGACACTGGATGAGGGTCCACTGATACCCCACCAGTCTGAGAATAGGACACAGGGCAGTCTTTGAGGTGGACAGGGGTAGACACTGGATGAGGGTCCGCTGAAACACCACCAGTCTGAGGATAGGACACAGGGCAGTCTTTGAGGTGGACAGGGGTAGACACTGGATGAGGGTCCGCTGAAACACCACCAGTCTGAGGATAGGACACAGGGCAGTCTTTGAGGTGGACAGGGGTAGACACTGGATGAGGGTCCGCTGAAACACCACCAGTCTGAGGATAGGACACAGGGCAGTCTTTGAGGTGGACAGGGGTAGACGCTGTATGAGGGTCCACTGAAACACCACCAGTCTGAGGATAGGACACAGGGCAGTCTTTGAGGTGGACAGGGGTAGACGCTGGATGGCCTCGACCTGATGTTGGTCTGGGCTGATGCTGAATGATCCAATCTGGACACCTAGAAACGTGACATGATCTTGCACCAGCTGGGCCTTACGTGGATGGTCTTTTAGACTCGCTCCCAAAGTAGCTGCAGAAGTTCCAGTAAAAGGTTTAAATATGTTGGACACGGTCTGTGGGAATGAGGAGACGATCATCAATTTATTTCAGCAAGCAGGAAGACTGTGAAAAGCTCATAAGGTCCCCGGCCATATGTTTGTGTAAAATATTGCGGTTCTTGTGGAATCCCTTGTAACAGACATATCCAGGGGTATATTTGGACCTCAGAAGTGAATGTGAATTTAAATTGTTTCTCTAGTTTTACTGGGTTACTCCAATAACCATTAGAGATATCCATGGTGCTGAAGACAGTCCTGCCGCTGGGAATCCGGGTGAGTAGGGTTGGTGTCTATCAGACAACCGGGTTCACACAGGGGTGACTGTGTTGAGTTTGTGGTGGTTAACAGTCAGTCTCCAGCTACCATCCCGTTTTCTAACTGGCCAAATGGGACAGTTAGTAGTGAATGTGTCTTTGTGAACTACACCCTGGTATAACAATAACCTGATGTTGTCTGGAATATATGATATAATCTCAGCTCGGTATGAATACTGCTTCATGGATCATGCAATGGTCAGTTAATTTCTTCAGGTCTGCTCATGTTTCCACAGTCATCTTTATGGGTTGTGAATACACTCAGCACCGACTCGAGAATCGCCTGTCCCTCAGGGTGATCAGAGGTGTCTGGTACCCACTCCTCTGATATTTTAATCATGAATATTGAGGTTACACTGGACACCAGAGCAGGGGTATGGTTTAATGTTCTACAGTATACAAATATTGGGATAATCAATTCCTGCTGATAACCTTTGAGCACATTACTGCCCAGTAGTCCCTGTCCATTATACAGGATCATATAAAAGGGAGTCAGGACTTTGAAATGAACTCTGTTCCCTCTCCTACACCACTGTAAGATCTGATCTCGGGTCACAGTTTAACCAAAAGGAGGTCGAAGGGTCACAAGCAGTTTATTGCAGGGAAACTATTGGAAAATATTCAGAGGGACCGGATTAATCTCCACGTGGAGAGGCAGGGATTAATCAGGGATTGTCAGTATGGCTTTGTCAGGGGGAGATCGTGTCTAACTAACTTGATTGAATTTTTTAGAGGCATTGACTAGATGTGTAGATGAGGGTAAAGTAGTTGATGTATTCTACATTGACTTCGGTAAGACATTTGATAGGGTTCGACATGTGAGATTGGTTAAGAAGGGATCCAGGGCAATTTGGTAAATTGGATCCAAAATTGGCTCAGCAGCAGGAGGCAGAGGATGATTGTCAAGGGTTGTTTTTGCGAGTGGAAGCCTGTGACCAGTGGTGTACTGCAGGGATCGGTGCTGGGACCTTTGCTGTTTGTAGTGTACATTAATGATTTGGACGTGAATATAGGAGGTATGACCAGTAAGTTCGCAGCTGACACGAAAATCTTTGGTGTTGTAAATAGTGAGGAGGAGAGCCATCGATTACATGTCGGTTTAGATGGGCGAGTAAGATGGGCAGAGAAGTGGCAAATGGAATTTAATCCTGAGAAGTGTGAGGTGATGCATTTTGGGAGGACTAACAAGGCAAGGAAACATACAGTGGATGGTAGGACGCTAGTATGTACAGAAGGTCAGAGGGACCTTGGTGTACTTGTCCATAGATGACTGAAGGCAGCAGCATAGGTAGGCAATGTGGTTAGGAAGGCATTTGGGACACTTGCCTTTATTAGCTGAGGCATAGAATATAAGAGCAGGGAGGTTATGATGGAGCAGTATAAAAATCCAGTTAGGCCACAACTGGAGTACTGTGTATAGTTCTGGTTGCTGCATTATAGGAAGGATGTGATAGCACTGGAGGCGGAGCAGAATAGATTCACCAGGATGTTGCCTGGGCTGGACAATTTCAGCTGTGAAGAGCGACAGAAAAGTCCAGTGTTATTTCCCTTAGAGCAGAGAAGGATGAGAGGGGTCATGATTGAGGAATGCAAAATTATGAGGGGCATTGATAGGTTAGATAGGAATAATCTTTTTCCCTTAGCGGAGGGGTCAATAACCAGGGGCATAGATTTAAGGTAAGGGGCAGGAGGTTTAGAGGGGATTTGAGGAAAAGAATTTTCACCCAGAGGGTGGTTGGTATATGGAACACACTGCCTGAAGGGGTGGTAGAGGCACGAACACTCACATTTCAGAAATATTGAGATGAGCACTTGAAACGCCATACCAAACAAGGCTACAGGCCAAGTGCTGGAAACTGGGATAGGAATAGTTAGGTGCTTGATGGCTGGCACAGACACAGTGGGCCGGAGGTCATGTTTCTGTGCTGTATATCTCTATGACTCTATTGAGGACTAACAGTTCAAATACCGCACAACATCAGAATAAATATAGTGGACATACGACCTGTGGCAGGTGAGAATGGCTTTCTGGTTATGGATCAGATGTTAGAAGCTATTATTAAAGACGTTATAGTCGGGCAGGTAGAAACATTCAAGGTGATCAGGCAGAGTCAACATGTTTTTGTGAAAGGGAAATCATGTTTAACCAATTTATTGGAGTTCTTTGAATAAGTAACATGTGTTGTTGGTAAAGGGGAACTGGGAGATGTTCTGTACTTAGATTTCCAGAAGGCATCTGATAACGTTCCACATCAAACGTCATTGTGGAAAATAAAAGCTCATGGTGTATTGGGTAACATATTGGCATGGATGGAAGATTGGCGAACTAACAGGAAACAGCGTAGGCATAAATGAATCATTATTATGGCTGGCAAGATGTAACGTGTGGTGTGCCAGAGGGGTCAGTGCTGGGGACTCAACTTTTTACAATTTATATTAATGATTTTGATGAGTGAACCGAAGGTATGCTTGCTAAATTTGCTAATGATTCCAAGATAGTTAAGAAGATAAATTCTGAAGAGGACATAAGGACGCTACAAAGGGATATAGATAGGTTAAGTGAGTGGTCAAAGATCCAGCAAATGGAGTATAATGTGGGAAAAGGTGAAATTGTCCATTGTGGCAGGAAGGTCTGACTGTCACCTCGAGACTTGACTATTCTAACACACTGCTGGCTGCTCTCCCACATTCTACTCTCTGTAACATTGTGATCATGCAAAGCTCTGCTGCCAACTTCTAACTTACACCAGATTCTGTTCACCCAACATCCCTGTGCTCACTTACCTACATTGGCTCTTGGTCCAGTCACACCTCAATTTTACTATTCTCACTCGTATGATCAAATCCCTCCACGGCCTCAGCCCTCTGATTATCCCAATCCCCTGCCCATTTCCAATATTCCTGAAACGTGTTCATCTTAAAATCTTTATCTAATTCCATTTTAAAGTGAGTTCCTTCCCTCTGTCTCTCTCTCTAATCACACATTTCATCTCTCCAGCTCCACTGGTGCTGTGCAAGTTTGGATCCAGAAAATGGTGTGAGCTGCACTGCCGGTCACATCCAGCACACTGTACAGGAAACCCAGGCTGGCCGGGGTGCTAGCGTGGGTGTAACGTGTGTGTGTCTGTAGTGTGAGGAAGGTCTGAATATGGGGTCAATCAGCCATTCCATCAGCTTTGATGGACGTCTTTGAACCTTGGTCTTTGCATGTCCACTGACCGACTGTGTTAGTCACTCTCAGCTGAACAGACATTCAGCAGCACGAGGAACCCCCTCTAGTGTTATTTAAAAATACCAGGCATCCAACTTACAGGTGAGGGGCTTTTGACTTACTTCTGCTATTGTAATGTTATTGGAGGTGCTGTTAATCGTTTTCTGGAGATTGTGTTGTGAGCTGCTGCAGACATTCAGGGAGGACAGAGGATTTGGTGACCCAACTCTGGACAAGGTATGGGGACTGTAGTTACAGCGTCGCTGGGTCTGTAACATGACCAACACATGTAGCAGAGGCTGCAGAGAGGGGAATCTCTGTAAAGAGGGAGAAGGCGGGGGCTCTGCCCTACCCACCCCTTGATTTCCAAGAGCACAAAGAGCAGTGGTCCTAATACCGAGCCCTGGGGAACACCACTGTATACTCCCATCGTGTCTGAACAACAACCTTTCACCACTTCTCTCTGTTTACTGTTCCTTAGTCAATGTTATATCCACACTGTCACTGTCCCTTTAATCCATAGGGTACAGTTTTCCTAACCTGTCTATTGAATGTCACTTTATCAAACACCTTTTGAATGTCCATATATATATAACTTCAATCTCACCACCCTCATCAACCCTCTCCATTGTTTTATCAAAGAACTCCATCATGTTTACCTCAGCACCACCTCTCTCCACTCCTCCACTGTTGTTAAATTATCAGACTGATTATCCGACATCCAGTACTGGATGAGCAGAAATGTCCTCCAATTAAATATAGGGAAGGTTGAAGCCATTGTTATCACTCCCCACTCCAACTCTGTCCCCTTGCTATTGATTCCATCCCTCTCCCTGGTAACAGTCTGAGATTCAGAAAGTCTGTTTTCAACCTTGGTGTCACGGTTGACCACAAAATGAGCTTATAACATAATATTCAGTCTATCACTACGACCGCCTGTTTCCACCTCAGTAACAGCACGCAACATCACCCCTGTCTCAGCCCATCTGCTACTGAAACTCATTCATGCCTTCATTTTCCCTAGAAATGACTATTCCAACACGGTCCTGTCTGGTCTCCCGCATGCTACTCTCTGTTCATTTGAAGTCCTCCAGAACTCTGCTGCCCATGTCCTAATTCGCAGCAAGTGCCATTCACATATCACTGACCGACATTGAATCCTGATCAAATAATGTCTTTATTTAAATTCTCCACCTTGTTTTCCCTCCAGGACCTCATCTCCCGTCCTGTATCTGTAATATCCAGCCCCACAACCCTTCAATATATCTGTGCTCCTCTAATTCAGGCCTCCTCTGCGTCCCTCTTTATTGCTGTTGTTATTCCTGATGAATCTCTGTCTCCAGCTATTAGCTCTACAACCATTGCTAACGGTATTATAGTTCTTGTAATTTACCCTCATCTCTCCTGCTGTTGCTGCCCCTGGTAAGTCTTTATGTCCACATATAAGATCTGTAAACTCTGGTTCACTGAAATACTGTTCAAGTAATTTAGTTTGTTTTTTTCGAAGAATGAAGCCAGTGTTATTGGTCTCCATCAGAAATTCAGTCCCCTGTCTGTGAACCACATACCCCTCCCTGCCCAATGTCTGAGGTGGAACCAGACAGTTTGCAACCGCTGTGTTCTATTTAAACCTGAGCTGAGTTCATCTCCATATTCTCTCCATCACAAACCCTGCCTACTCCACCTCTGCCTCGGCCCATCTGCTGCATAAACCCTCATCTGTACCTTTGTTAAATCTACACTTGACTATTCCAATTCTATCCTGGTCATCCTCCCAGTTATAAACCTCCATAAACTACCGCCCATCTAGAACTTTGCTACCTGTTTCCTCACTCACACTAAATCCCGATTATCCATCACCCATCGGTGTTCACTGATATATATTGGCTCCCAGTCTGGCGGCACCTTAATTTAAATATTCTCATTCTTGCGTTAGAATCCCTCCATATCCTCACCCCTCCAATTAGTCCAATTCCCCTGTACATTCCCATATTCTCGAAAATCTTTCGCCTTCAAATCTGTTTCCATGTCCCCCTTTAAAGTGAATTTCCTTCCCTCTCTATCTCTCCCTGGTGGTGATTTATGGCTCTACAGCACCACTGTTGCCCACACTTTGGAAGCAAGGAACCACAAAAGGATGTGATATGAGTTACCAGCCACTTCCGGTGTGGTCTTCACACTGCCCCGTGCTGTGCCCGGGTGTACATTGCGTGTGCTAGTAGCATGAGGAGTTGTGGAATGTCACGTCAAACTTCTGTTCCAGCAGCTTTGATGTATGTCTTTGAATCTTGGACTGTGCATGTCCACTATAAATGTTTGTTGCTTGGAAAAGCATAGCATAATAAATTTCAAGCAGCACGGATATGCTAATGACAAATCCTGTCAGGAAAACTTCAACAAGAACTTATCCCAAGGCACTTCACAGCAGCATCATGAAACAAAGTATGACACTGAACCACAAAGGAAGATATTAGGTTAGGTGTCCAAACGCTTGGTCAAAGAGGCAGGTTTTAAAGAAGTTTCTTAAAGGATAAAAGCGAGGTGGAGAGGTGGAGCTGTGAAGGGAGGATATTCCAGAGTTTGGGACCGAGGCAACTGAAGGTGTGGCCACAAATGGTAGAGTAATTAAAATCAGGGATGCACAAGAGGCCAGAATTAGAGGAGCAGAGATATCTCAGAGGGTTGTGGGGCTGGAGGGGATTACAGAGTTAGTGAGGGGTGAGGCCATGGAGGGATTGGAAAACAAGAATGGGAATTTTAATATCAAGACATTGTTTGACTGTGAGCTGATGTAGGTCAGTGATCGGGGAATGGGACTTGTTGTAAGTTAAGACACAGACTGCAGAGTTTTAGATGACTTCAAGTTTACCGATAGTAGAATGTGGGAGAATGAGTTGGAACAATCTAGTCTACAGGCAATGAAAGCATGAATGAGAGCTTCAGCAGCAGATGCGTTGAGACAGGGGTGAAGTTGGGTAATGTTATTGATGTGAAAATAGGTCGTCATAGTGATGGCACGAATATAAGGTTGGAAGCTCAATTTGTGGTCGATTGCCATGGAATCACCGAATTGTTACAGCACAGAAGGTAGCCATTCAGTCCATCGTGTCTGTACTGGCTCTCCAAAAGAACAATTCGTCTGGTGTCACTCCCCTGCCTTCTCCCTGTAACTCTGTACAATCTTCCTTTTCAGATAACTATCCAATTTCTTCCTGAATGCCTCGATTGAATCTGCCTCCACCACACTCTCAGGCAGTGCATTCCAGACCTTAACCACTCGCTGTGTGAAAAAGTTTTCCTCATGTCACTGATGCTTCTTTTACCAATTACTTTAATTCTTTGCCCTCTCGTTGTCGATCCTATCAGGAATGGGAACAGTTTTTCCCTATCCACTCTGCCCAGACGCATCATAATTTTGAATACCATTTTTCAAATCTCCTCTCAGCCTTCTCTTCTCGAAGGAAAATGTTCCAACTTCTCCAGTCTATCTTCAGAACTGATATTCTTCATCACTGGAACCATTCTTGTGAATGTTTTTTTCACACTCTCCAATGTCTTCACGTTACCTAAAGTGTGGTGCCCAGAACTAGACGTAATACTGCAACTGAGGCCGAACTAGTGTCTCGTACAAGTTCAAAATAACCTCTTTGCTCTTGTATTCCATGCTGCTGTTAACAAAGCCCAGGATACTGTATGTTTCATTAACTACTCTCTCAACTTGTCCCGCGCCCTTTAATGACCTATGCACATATACATCCAGGTCCCTCTGCTCCTCACCCCCTTTAGAATTGTACCCTTTATTATACATTGTCTTTCCATGTTCTTCCTACCAAAATGAATCACTTCACATTTCTCCACATTGAACTTCATCTGCCACCTGTCTGTCCATTCCACTAACTTGTCCATGTCCGTTTGATTTTCTACAATTTACTCCTCACAGTTCACAATGCTTCCAAATGTTGTATCATCTGCAAACTTTGAAATTGTGTCCTGTACACCGAGGTCTAGGTCATTAATATTTGTCAGGAAGAGAAAGGGTCCCAACACTGATCCCTGGGTAATTCCATTACAAACCTTAAATAAAAACAAAAAGTGCTGGAAAGACGCAGCAGGTCTGGCAGCATCTGTGGAGAGAAAAGCAGAGTTAACGTTTCAGTTCTGTGACCTTTCATCAGAATTGGCAAAGGTTAGAAATGTAATAGGTTTTAAGCAAATAAAGCAGGGGTGGGGCAAAAGAGAACAGAAGAGCTGTTGATAGAACAGAGGGTCAGAGAGATTAACTGACCAGGAGGTCATGGGGCAAAGGCAAAGAAAGTGTGCTAGTTGTGCGGCGAAAGACAAAGCATTCGTGTAGTGAGGGTGTTAAATGACAGAATAATGAACAGCCCTAGCTAAAAGCACCAACATAAAAAATCAGTTTAATGCTGGCACATGGCAAAAAATGATAAAACAAAATAATCGTTGAACTCAGTGTTCAGACCGACAGGCTGTAGAGTGCCTAATCGGACAATGAGGTGATGTTCCTCGAGCTGGCGTTGATGTTCACTGGAACACCGCAGCAGGCTAAACGCAGATTGGGTGACCGCTTTGTGGAACACCTCCACTCAGTCCAAAAGTGTGACACCGAGCATCCGCTCGCTTATCATTTCAACACCCTCCATCCCCCACCCCCGCTCTAATGGTCACATTTCTGTACTTGTGTTTCCCCCAGAACCCCACTTTGCCAGTTCTGATGAAAGGTCACCGACTTGAAACATTAACTCTGCTTCTCTCTCCACAGATGCTGAGTATTTCCAGCACTTTCTGTTTATATTTCAGATTTCCAGCATCCACAGTATTTTGCTTCGATTCCACTACAAACCTTACTACAGCCCTAAAAGCATCCATTAATCACTTCTCTCTGTTTCCCGTCACTCAACCAGCTTAGTTTCATGTTGCTACTGTTCGTTTTATTTGATGAGCTATAACTTTGCTCATAGGTCTGTTGTGTGGCACTTTATCAAATGCCTTTTGGAATTCAATTTATACCACATCAACATCATTGCCCTTATCAAACTTTCTTTTTACCTTTTCAAAAAACTCCAGCCATTTAGTGAAACACAATTTTCCCTTAAATAACACCCATTTGTCCAAGTGCCCATTAATTTTATCCCAAATGTGACACCAAGGTTGCAATTAAACTGTCTGACTCTCAGACTGTTACCAGGGAGAGGGATGGAATAAATAGCAAGGTAACAGAGTTGGAGTGGGGAGTGAAAATAATGGCTTCAGTCTTCCCAGTATTTAATTGGAGGAAATTTCTGCTCATCCAGTACTGGATGTCGGATAATCAGTCTGATAATTTAACAACAGTGGAGGTTTGGAGAGAGGTGGTGGTGACAGTACATAACTGACAGTACATGGGTTCCCGCAACTCCTTTTTGTAAACAAGGTGTAAAATTTACAGCCCTCCAGCCCTCTGTCGTCACTCTCATATACAAAGAAAATTGACAGATTCTGTCCGGTGCCTCTGCTATTTTCACCATTCATTCTCTCACGAACCCTCTTAATTCCCATCCAAACTGGATAAATGTTTAGTTTATTGTGGTACAAAAAGTGTTTGATTGAAAGGGATTAACTAAACCTGTTTGTTCAGTGACTGTAATTAATGTCAGTCACCATGGGCTCTAATTGTTTCACTGGAGGGTTTCCCTCTTCTATTAATAAGGGACTCCTTTCAGTGTGGTATCCCATAATGTCAGCAGGAGCATCATCCCCGACACTAACAGGGATCAGCAGCTCCAGAGAGAGGGAGAGGATAGATCAGAATCTGAGAACAATAGATTGGAATGTTACAACAATGGGTCAGAATCTGAGAACAATAGATTGGAATGTTACAACAATGGGCAGGAGTTCCATCTGGGAGTTTGACTTTCTCTTTGCAAATTATGATTGGCTGCCATTAAACACTCGGATCCATCTCGCACTGACGATTATTCAACACATTTACTATCCCATCCTGGCTATTATTGGTGTCCCTGGTAAGTCTCTCTATCCAGCTATTAATTCCATAAACCATGTTTAACTGCATTACCGTTCTTGTCATTTACTCTGCCCTCCTTTCTACTTTTGTTGTTCCTGTCAAATCTCCATCTCCAGATATTAGCTTTATAAACCATTGCTACGTGTATTAGAGTTCTTGTAATTTACTCTCTCATCTGTACTGCTGTTGCTGTCCCTGGTAAGTCTCAATTTCCCGCTCTGAGATCTGGAAAGCTTGGTTCACGGAAATAATGTTCTTGCAGTTTTAATTTTGGGAAGAGTGGAGCTAGTGTGATCGGTCTCCATAAGCAATTCTGTCCCCTATCCATGAACCACTTCCTCCTCCCTGACCAATGTCTGAGGCTGAACCAGACTGCTTACAACCTCTGTGTTCTATATAAACCAGAGCTGAGTTCATCTCCATCACCAACCATGCCTAATACTACCTATGTAACATCACCCGTCTCCTCCACTGCCTCAGCCCATTTGCTGTATAAAGCCTCATCTGTGCCTTTCTTAAATGCACACTCGACTATTCCAATTTTCCAATTCTATTCTGGTCACCCTCCCAGTTATAAATCTTCATAAACCACAGCCCATCTAGAACTCTGCTGCCTGCATTCTAACTCACACCAAATCCTGATCAGCCATCACCCCTGTGCTCACTGATCTACATTGTCTCCTGGTCCAGCAGCATCAGAATTTTAATATTCTCTTTCTTGTGTTTGACCTCACCTCTCCAATTCCCCTACAGATTCCTATATTCCTGCCAATCTTTTGCCATGAAGTATTTTCTTCAATTTCTCTTTTAAAGTAACTGTTTGAAAAGGCACTGTTTGAAAATTAGGGATCGCACTTTTTGGACAGAGATGAGGAGATTTTTTTTTCCTCTCAGAGGGTTGTGTGACTTTGGAACACTCTGCCTCTGAAGGTGGTGGAGGCGGTGGCATTGAATATTTTTAAGGCAGAGGTAGGTAGATACTTGTTGGGCAAGGGAATCAAAGGTTATCGGGAGTAAATGGGAGTGTGGAATTCGAGACAGAAACAGATCAACCATGATCATATTAAATGGTGGAGCAGGCTCGATGGGCTGAATGGCCTACTTCTGCTCCGAATTCATACGGTCATATGGTCTTCCTCTCTATATCTACTCCTGGCAATGATTTTCAGCTCTTCAGCATCACTGGGCCCAACGCCATGGAAGCTTGGATTCTTAAAATGGTACGTGCTAAGCTGCTGGTCACTTCCAGTGCTCAATGCTGCACAGGGCTCGAGCCCCAGTTCACCAAGCACGTGCTCGTAGTGTAAGGAGGGATTTGAATGTGACATCTATCAGCCATTCCAGCAACTTTGATGTATGTCTGTGCAACTTGGTCTGCGCATGTCCACTGACCGCATGTGTTACTCACTCTCAGTAGTTACAGTGTCTCTGGGTCTGTAACATGACCAAAAAATGGAGCAGAGGCTGCAGAGAGGAGAAGCTCTGTAAAGAGGGAGGAGGAGGGGGCTCTACCCTACCCACTCAGAGTTTTCCAAGACCACTTTTCATAACTACACCTAACCCAGGAGCAGTGTGTGAGGTAACTCTGATTCAATAAGGTGGTCACAGAGCTGTGTCACCTCCTGTAACACGACCTGGAGCCTCACACCAGGGTGAGGACGGAGCTGCCAGTGGCTGTTAAGGTCACAGTTTCATTGAACTTCTATGTATCTGGATCTTTCCAGACAAGAGCAGGAGACGTATCCAACATCGAGTCATGTACGACATAGAAGGAGGCCATTCATCCCATCATGTCCATGCTGGCTCTCCATGGAACAATCCAGTTAGTCCCACTGCCCCGCTCAATCCCTGTAGCAAATTTATTTCCTTCAGGTGCCCACCAGCTTTCATTTGAAATCACTGATTGTCTCTGCTTCCACCACACTTGTGGGCAGTGAGTTCCAGATCATTAACACCCGCTGCATAAGAAAAAAATTCTTCCTCACATTCCCCCTGCATCTCTTGTCCAAAACCTTCAATCCGTGCCCCTAGAGCTTCTTCCATCAATTAATGGGAACACTTTTTCATTGTCTAAATTATCTAAACCTGTCTAAATCTTGTAACCTAACCTTGTAACTAAAATCCTCCATCCCTGGAACCATCCTGTTAAATCTCCTCAGCACCATTTCAAGGAGCTTCACAATCTTTCTGAAGTGTGGTGGCCAGAAGTGGACACAATAGTCCAGCTGAGACCTAACCAGAGATTTTAAACGCTGTTCTTAACTTCCCTGCTTTTGAACTCCATACCTCTATTTTTGAAATGTACGATTATATGTGTTTTACTAACAAATCTCTCAATATGTCCTGTCACCTTTAAAGATCGATGCCCCCACAAGTCTGTCTGTTCCTGCACACTGTTTACAACTGTTACCCATATTGCCTTCCTATCCTTTCTGTCAAAATGCCTCACCTCACACTTGTCTCACATTTCCATCTGCCACTTGTCTGCCCATTCTAATCAGTATCTATGTCCTGTCACAGGTGGTTCTGAATATCCTCACTGTTTGTCACAGCTCCAAGTTTGGTATCAGAGACAGATTTTGAAATTCTACTCTGTATTCCAAGATCCAAGTCATTGATGCACAGTAAAATAAAACAATGGCCCTCGCACTGACCCTGGGGGAACACTCACTGTCTAACATCTTCCAGTCTGAAAAACTGTCATTTACTATGATACACTGTTTTCTGTACATTATCCATCTTTTATCCAATTGCACACTGACCAGCCCATTCCATGAGACTCAATGTTGGTAATTAACCTTTGATGTGGTATTTTATCAAACACATTCTTCAAACCAATATAGACAACATCCATCACATTCCCTTCAGGAACCTTCCCTGTTACATCATTTAAAAATTCAATTATATTTCACAAACATGACTTTCCTTTTGTAAATCTATGCTGGCTATCCTAAATTAACTCAAACCTCTCCAGATGTCTGTTGTTTTATCGCCTGATTATTATTCTAAAACCTTTCCCACCACTGATTTTGAACTAACTGGCCTGTAGTTTTGAGGCCTGTGTGTTGTCCATTGATATATCTGCAGTGTGACGGAGGCCATCTATGTCGGGTGAGGTGAATAATCCTGCCTGTTCCCTTAGCAGGGAGAAGTAGGATGAGAGATCCCGTGGCTTTGTCAGAATAGCGGGATTCCTGATGGTGTAGGTGGTTCTGCGGGCCCCCAAGTCAACGGGGAGAGGGACAAGAACTGAAAGATCTCTCACTCCATTAATGGTGTGTGAGCATGCCCAGTACATCATGTAGGGGAGTGTCCACTATCCTGGCAGCAGCCACCATACCTTCATTCTGAAGCAGTCAGACATTCCAATGACCATCAGGAATCTGTAGAGAAAAATATGCGGCTCCTCGGAGACAAGGATTACCCCAATCTTTACATTACAATCGCTCCAGGAATCCGGAGGCCACATCAGGAGGAGGAGGAGGAGGAATGGAGGATATTTCCTGGATGCCTTCGACCCGGACAGGCTGTAGGAGAGTGTCTACTAAGATACCGGTTCCCATAAGACAACTTCCCTTTCCCACCATGGATTCCCCATTCTCCAACATTACACCCATCTGAGACGCCCCATCGCAGTGTCCCCTTGGTCAGCATCCTGCAATAAAAACACCAACAAAAACCTTTTCATAACATATTTATCCAACAACACATCCAATTATACAAACTAAACTGAACTATTCAACCTTGTGTATTCCCTTAGTGCCTGTCTTGTGGGTTCCCTCGACTTGCCTATTGCTCCTACACAGTGTTTCCCAGTAACTGCAGCATGGCTGGTGGAAGGCTGCTGACTTTCATTGGAGGAGACTGCAGATGGACTTGCAGGACGTCCTCGAACAGCTCTGGGCCTTGCGGGCTCGGATTCAGACTGCACCACCTCGACATGTGCAGTCGCAGCCTTGGCTGGCTGATGGGTAACAGCAAGAACACTGGTGGAGTGACAGTGAAGGGAGAGCAAATACTGTCATCCTGAGAGAGGACAGCAGGTTCATACTCCACGGAGACACTCTCACTCCCATAGGGCGACACCTCAGTAATCCTAGTAATCTACTGGATCACAGATTGCTGGACTGCTGTGAGATCCTACAAACCCCTTTGAACACTGAGATCCACAGCCATGAGGGCAGCAGTCTGATCCTGCATGGCAGCAAACATGGATCTCATGTCCTCAATCTGAGCTTCCACTGCAGCACTGAGACGTTGGGTGTCTGCCGTCTGTGCTGCAGTGGAAGCTGAGACAATGATCACCAGACACTGTATCATGACTGGGTCCGGTAGTGCTGTCATGGAAATAGTGACCAATTCCACAGGGGAAAGAATGGGCTTCAAGCTCCTGTGCCATGTTGGAGCCGGGCTCCTCCATGTTCCGAGACAGTGATAACAGACTGTCTGACAGGCCTGTCAATGGACAAAGTATCTCAGTGTACACGTCCATCAGCATTCTCCTGTATGCTGTTCCAGAAATGTTCACATCTGAGTCCTGTGTATTATAACTCGTTTGTGACCTCGCCCTCTGGTGAGCTGACACATGAACTATCCTTTCCCCCTGGCGTAGCTGCAGCTCACTCGTGCTTGGTGACTCACCCCGTGCAGATTCCGACTCTTTGCCAGCCTCTAAGATGCACGCAGTGTAAGTAATTGATCTGGTGACTGTGAGTATCAGACCAAGTGATGGGGTTTCACCATCAGTGCAGTGCTGCTGCTCTCTCTCACTGTCTCCTGGATCTGCTGTGACTAGGAAGCTGGCAGTTTTATGTTATCGTTGTTTTATTTATTTATTTATTTAGAGATACAGCACTGAAACAGGCCCTTCGGCCCACCGAGTATGTGCCGACCAACAAACACCCATTTATACTAACCCTACAGTAATCCCATATTCCCTACCACCTACCTACACTAGGAGCAATTTGTAATGGCCAATTTACCTATCACTTGCAAGGCTTTGGCTGTGGGAGGAAACCGGAGCACCTGGTGAAAACCCACGCGGTCACAGGGAGAACTTGCAAACTCCGCATGGACAGTACCCAGAATCGAAACCGGGTCCCTTGAGCTGTGAGGCTGCGGTGCTAACCACTGCTCCGCTGTGCCGCCCAGAAAAGTATTGGAAAGTATAAACTCAGAAGGGGGGTGTTGGGTGAGAGATTGGGGGTGGGATGAAAAGCAGGAGTTTCATGGTCCCCCCATCTGCAGCCTGTACATCATCCCAGACATCAGGATGAGGGTGAGATGGGAGTTAAGAAGGGACATAAGGCTTGAACGTAAAATCATCCTGAATACTCTCGGTGATGCCGGATGCTACGGGCTCTGTCACAGCCGGTCCCATGATATGGAGAACCATCTCCTCCCTCAGGCTCAGGGGATGAAGGTAAGCCTGGCCCCCGCCGGTTCAATGCGGCCCCGGTGATTATGGGAAACCTTGTCCTGTAAGAGAGAGGGCAAAATGTCAGTCATTGTGTTGCACTGTGTTTGGGTGATGTCCTTGCCATAGCTGAATAGCTGGGGAATGTGGAGGCAGTGAGAGGTGGGTGTGAAGCTGGTATAAGTGGAACGTGTGTGAGGGTGAGGTGGAGTATGTGAAAGTTAGGTGTGAGTCCTGAGTGTTAGGGACTGCTGATGGGTGAGTGATGGGGGTGTGGTACATTGAGCAGTGTGAGAGGTTGGTGATGTTGGGGGTAGGAGATGTCATGTGGAGATGAATTCACTGACATTGACCACCCGTGTGAACTCATTAAACTTCTTCTGGCTCTGCTGCCAGTTCCTCGGGGCCAGACTTCTTGCATTGACCTCCCTGGCCGCCTGCTCCCATTCCCTTCGGAGGGAGTTCCTCGTGGTCTCCACCCCACCCCACAGAAACAGGGTCTCTCTTTTCCTATCATCCTCCATGACTAAGGCCTCCAGCACCACATGCGTGAACCAAAGAGCCCTCTCTCTGTCCCAGTATTCCATTTACCTTGTCTCCAATTGCAGCATTCACAGTCAGCAGCAGCAGCCTCCTGTGATTCAGTGCAGCTTCCCTTTAAGAGGGACAGAGTGCCTTCAAATGCTGAATGCTGGCTGAAAGACGATCTAGTCTCACACACAGTTAGGTCTCTGTTAAGCGTGCAGACAGACAGCAGCGCGGGTCACCATGGGCGACACGTAGATTTCATGGAAATGAGGAGACAGGAGCTTTGTGTGTCTCCTGCCTCAACAGAAACGGACACAGGCAGATCATGATCCCTCTACCCAAAAAGGGATGAAAGCCGGATTTTCTCGTTCTTGCTATTTCCCTTTCCATCTTTCACATTTGCTCCCTCTCTCTCCCTCTCTTCACTTTCTGTCTCTTGCTCATCGAATCAGAGATTGATGCACCACAGAAGGAGGTCTGTCGGCCCATTGTGTCAGTGCTGTCCCTTTGAAAGAGCTATCTAATTAGTTCCACGCCCCCTCCCCTTTCCCCAGACTCCTGCGTGTCTTCCCATTTTCAAGTATTTGTTAAATTCCCTTTTGAAAGATATTATTGAATCTGCTTCCACCATGTTTTCAGGCAGTGAATTCCAGATCCCAACAACTCGCTGTGTAAGAAAGTTCTCCTCATTTCACCTTTGGTTCTTTGTCAATTACCTTCAATCTGTGTCTTCTTAATACTGCACTTTCTGATGCTGGAAACAGTTTTACATTAATTACCCTATCAAAACCCTTAATGATTTAGAATTTTATATCAAATCTCCCCTTGCCCTTCATGGCTCTAAAGAGAACAATCCCAACTTTTCCAATCTCTCCACGTAACTGAATTCCCAGATCCCTGATATCATTCTTGTAAATCACCTCAGTATATTCACTAAGTCCTTGACATCCTTACCAAAGTGTGGTGAACAGAATTGGACACAATTCTCTAGCTGGGACCGAACCAATGATGTATAAACATCAGCATTTCCTCCTGAGATTTTTTACTCTGTGTGTCTCTCTCCAACACTACATGTTACCTTCAAAGATCTGTGTGTGTACACCCCAGGTCTCTCTACTCCTGCACCCACTTGATAATGGTATCATTTAGATTAGAGATACAGCACTGAAACAGGCCCTTCGGCCCAACGAGTCTGTGCCGAACATCAACCACCTACTAATCCTACACTAATCCCATATTCCTACCAAACATCTCCACCTGTCCCTATATTTCCCTACCACCTACCTATACGAGTGACAATTTATAATGGCCAATTTACCTATCAACCTGCAAGTCTTTTGGCTTGTGGGAGGAAACAGGAGCACCCGGAGATAACCCACGCAGACACAGAGAGAACTTGCAAACTCCACACAGGCAGTACCCGGAATCGACCCGGGTCTCTGGAGCTGTGAGGCTGCGATGCTAACCACTGCGCCACTGTGCCGCCCTATATTTAGTTTATATTGTTTCGCCACATACTTCCTACCCAAATGTCTCACTTCACACTTCACTGTGTTAAATTACATCTGCCATGTTCCTGCCCATTTCACCAGTCAGTCTCTGTCCTCCTGAAGTCTGTTACTATCCTTCTCACTGTTTATTAACATTTCTGAGCTTCCGTCCATCTGAAAGGTTTGACATTATCCCGTCTGTACACAACGCAACGGCAATAACAAACAGCAACAGTGATCCCAACTGTGACACTGGGGAATCCCACAGTGTACTTCCCTCCAGACTGAACAATAACCATTCTCCAATACTCTCTGCTTTCTTTCACTGAGCTAATTTCCTGCATGCTGGCATTGTAAATAAAAGAACAGTTTCCCATTTATGTAACGTGTTTCATGACCACTGCATGTCCCAAAGTCACTTCCAATTAATGAATACTTCTTAACACTTAGTCAGTTTCATAATGTCGGAAACAGGGCAGCCAATTTCTACACAGCAAGATCCCACAAGTAACAATGTGATGATGATCAGATCTGTTTTTGTGATGTTGATTGAAGGGTAAATACTGACCAGGACACTGGGGAGAATTCCCTTGTTCTTCGAAATAATCCCATGGGATCTTTAACATCCAAATGGGAGGGCAGCCGGGGCCTTGGTTTAACGTTTCATTCGATATATGGCACCTCTGACAGTGCAACACACCCTCAGGACTGCACTACAGTGTCAGCCTTGATTCTTGTGATCAAGTCCTGCAGTGACACTTCATCCTAGAAGCTTGTGACTGAAAGGGGAGAGAGCTACAAACTGAGCCACTGCTGACATTGGCCCTTTAATCCCATGTGTTTCTAATTTGGTAACACGGCTGCTATGTGTTACTTTATCAAACGCCTGGTGAAAGGATAGGAATATTGTGAAAGTAGAGGCAGCTACAATCATAGAAACATAGAATACCACAGACATAATGAGGTCATTCGACTCATCAAATCTGTGCTGGCCCTTTCAAAGAGCAATCCAGTTAGTCCCACTCCCTGGCTCTTTCACTATATCCTTGCATTTTCTCTGCTTCAGATATTATCCAATTCCCTTTTGGGATCTACTATTGAATCTGTATCCATCAGCCTATCAGACAGTGCATTCCAAATCCAAACCACTCAGAAACACAAATCCCCATGTCTGCTTCTTTTACCAATCACCTTAAATCTGTGTCTCTGGTTAACGGCCCCTTGGACATTGGAAACAGTTTCTCTTTATTTAATTTATCTAAACCCTTCCTAATGTTAAAGACCTCAGTCAAATCTCCTCTGAAAGATCTCTGCTCTAAGGTGAACAACATCAGCTACATAACTGTAATCCCTCATGCCTGCACAAATTCTAGTAAAACAGTTCTGTCCCCTCTCCGAAGGCTCCATGTCCTTCCTAAAGTGTGGTTTCTGGTATTTGATACAAGACTCCAGGTGGAACCGAACTAGTATTTTCTATATGTTTCACATAATGTCCTTGCTTTTGCTCTTTTTTCCTCTATTTATCAAACCTAGGATCCCATATATTTATTAACGGTTTCGTTAGTCTTTCCGACCACCTTCAAAGATTTGTGTACAAACACCCCAGGTGTCTCTGTTATTTCACCACCTTTATAGTTGTATCATTTTACTTGTATTGTCTGTCCTCTTTCGTCCTTCGAAATTGTATCACAACACACATCAGCAAAGCCAAATAAATATTGAGAAGATTGAAGCCATTTTTTTCTATCTCCGTTCCAAACATTTCCTATCTCGATCCTTCTGCTTTGTAAATGTTTGAGAGCAAGCCAAACTGTTCACAAACTTGGTTACATAGTTCACCTTGAGATGTCTTGAGATGAAATTCCGACCAAATATTCACACCATCAGTAAAACGGTCTATTTTCAGCCCCATTGGAGTTGCATAGCTGGTTAAAGAGGAAATTAACGTAATCGTGAGGAAGGATATTAGCTCTGACGATGTCGAATATGTATTGGTCGAGCTGAGAAACACTAATGGACAGAAAACGTTAGTGGGGGTTGTATATAGACCCCACAAACTGTAGTGGTGATGTTGGGAATGGCATTAAACAGGAAATTAGAGATGCATGCGATAAAGGAACATCTGTAATTATGAGTGACTTTAATCTGCTTATAGATTGGACAAATCAAATTGGTCACAATACTGTAGAGGAGGAATTCCTTGAGTGTATACGAAATGGTTTTCTGGACCAATACGTTGAGGAACCAACTAGAGAACAGGCCATCCTAGATTGGGTATCGTTTAATGAAAGAGGAATAATTGACAGTCTAGTTGTGCGATATCCCTTGGGGATGAGCGACCATAATATGATAGAATTCTTCGTCAACGTGGAGAGTGACCTAGTTGATTCTGAGACTAGGGTCCTGAACGTTAAGAAAGGAAACTACGAAGGTATGAGGCTCGAGTTGGTTATGATGGATTGGGAAACGTTACCAAAAGGAATGACGGTCGATCGGCAATGGCAAAAATTCAAAGAGTGCATGGATGAACTGCAACAATTGTTTACTCCTGTCTGGTGCAAAAGTAAAACGGGAAAGGTAGCCAAACCATGGCTTACAAGGAAAATTAGAGATAGCATTAGATCCCAGGAAGACGCATACAAATTTGCCAGAAAAAAACAACAGACCAGGTGATTGGGAGCAGTTTCGAATTCAGCAAAGGAGGACCAAGGGATTGATTAAGAAGGGGAAAATCGTGTCCAAGAGTAAGCTTGTGGGGAACATAAAAACTGATTGTAAAAGTTTCTATAGCTATGTGCAGAGGAAAAGATTGGTGAAGACAAAAGTAGGTCCCTTACAGTCAAACAGGGGAATTTATTATGGGGAACAAAGAAATGGCTGACCAACTAAATGGATACTTTGATTCTGCCTTCACAACGGAGAACACAAATATCATACCAGAAATGTTGGAGAACACAGGGTTTAGTGAGAGATAGGAACATAAGGAAATCAGTATTTGTAGAGAAATGGTGTTGGGGAAATTGATGGGATTGAAGGCCGATAAATCCCCAGGGCCTGATAGAATGCTTCCCACAGTACTTACGGAAGTGGCTTTAGAAAAAGTGGAAGCATTGGTAGTCATCTTCCAAGATTCTATAGACTCTGGAACAGTTCCTATAGATTGGAGGGTAGCTAATGTAACCCCACTGTTGAAAAAGGGAGGGAGAGAGAAAGCAGGGAATTATAGACCAGTCAGCCTGACGTCGGTAGTGGGGAAAATTCTAGAGACCATTATCAAAGATTTTATAGCAGAGCACTTGGAGAATAGTGGTAGAATCGGACAGATCATGAATTTACGAAAGGGAAACCATGCTTAATAAACCTAATAGAATTGTTCGGGGGTGTAACTAGCAGAGTTGATGAGGGGGAGCCAGTGGACTTTCAGAAGGCTCTAGACAAAGTCCCACCTAAGAGCTTAGCATGTAAAATGAACATGCATGTGATTGGGGGTAATGTATTGTGATGAATAGAAAATTGGTTGGCAGACAGGAAACAAAGTGTAGGAGTAAACCGTTCTTTTTTCTGAATGGCAGGCAATGACTAGTGGGGTACCGCAGGGATCAGTGTTAGGACCCCAGCTATTCACAATAGACATTAATAATTTCGATGAGGGAACTAATTGTAATATCTCCAAATTTGCAGATTACACAAAACGGGGTGTGAGGGTGAGTTGTGAGGAGGATGCAGGGAGGCTTCAGGGTGAGATGGACAAGTTGACTGAGTGGGAAAATGCATGGCAGATGCTGTATAATGTGGATAAATGTGAGATTATCAGGAAGTCACATTATTATCTGAATGGCTATAAACTCAGAGAGTGAAATATGCAACGAGACCGGGGTGTTCTCGTACACAAGTCGCTGAAGGTTAGCATGCAGGTGCAACAGGCGGTAAAAAAGGCAAATGGTATGTTGGCCTTCATAGCGAGAGGATTCGAGTACAGGAGCAGGGATGTCTTGCTGCAATTATACAGGGCCTTGGTGAGGCCACAGCGGCAATGTTGTGTGCAGTTTTGGTCTCCTTATCTGAGGAAGGATGTTCTTGCTATCGAGGGTGTGCAGCGAAGGTTTACCAGACTGATTCCTGGGGTGGCGGGACTGACGTATGAGGAGAGATTGAGTCGGTTAGGATTAAATTCGCTGGAGTTCAGAAGAACGAGGAGGGATCTCATAGAAACCTATAAAATTCTAACAGGGCTTGACAGGGTAAATACAGGAAGGATGTTCCTGATGGTGGGGGAGTCCAGAACCAGGGGTCATAGTCTAAGGATACGGGGTAAACTTTTCAGGACTGAAATGAGGAGATATTTCTTCACACAGAGAGTGGCTGGCCTGTGTAAATCTGTCATCACGCCCATATCCAAGGGGAATTGGAAGATTCTGGCTAGGGCCTCTGCTATTCCCACCATTCCGTCCCTCAGCAACCCTCATACATCCCATCCAGACTCGGTAAATGGTCTACTTTATTGTGGTACAAAAAGTGTTGGATTGAAAAGGGTTAACGGAATCTGTTTGTTCCGTGACTGTAATTAATGTCAGTCTCCATGGATCCTAATTGTGTCACTGGAAGTTTTCCATTTTCTATTAATAAGGGGTACCTTTCAATGTGTTATAACATAGTGTCAGCGGGAAAATCAGCACTAACAGAGATCAGCAGCTCCAGAGAGAGATAGAGGATAGATCAGAATCTGAGGGCAATATATTGGAATGTTATAACAATTGTTCAGCATCTGAGAACAATGAATTGGAATGTTACAACAATGGGTCAGAATCTGACAACAATGAATTGGAATGTTACAACAATGGGTCAGAATCTGAGAACAATAGATTGGAATGTTACAACAACGGACAGGAGTTTATCGTGGGATCTTTACTATCTTTCTACATATTATGATCGGTACTCATTAAACACTCGTATCGACCGCGCACTGAAGATTATTCAATACATTTACTATCCCATCCTGGCTATTATTGGTGTCACTGGAAAGTCTCTCTATCTAGCTATTATTTCTATAAACCATGCTTAACTGCATTACTGCTCCTGTAATTTACTCTGCCCTTCTTGCTGCCGTTGTTCTTCCTGGTCAATATCTCCAGCTATTAGCTCTGTAAACTGCTGTGAACTGTATTACAAATTCCTGTCATTTACTCTCATCTTTGCTGCTGTTGTTGTCTCTATTTCAGGCTAGGAGATCTGTAAACCCTGTTTCACTGAAATGTTTGTCTGCAATGTAAATTTTGGGAAGACTGAAGCCAACGTCATTGATCTCCATCACGAAGTCCATCCCCTATCTGTCAAATACATACTTCACCCTGCCCAATATCTCAGCCCATCTGCTGCATAAACCCTCGTCCCTGTCACTGTTAAATCCACACTTGATTATTCCAATTCTATCCTGGTCACCCTCCCTGTTAAAAACCTCCATAAACCACAGCCCATCTAGAACTCTGCTGCCTGTATCCTAACTCACACCAAATCCCGATCACCCATCAGCCCTGTTCTCACTGATCTACATTGGCTCCCGGTCTGGCAGCACCTTAATTTTAATATTCTCATTCTTGTGTTTGAACTCGCTCCATGCCCTCACCCCTCTAATTAGTCCCATTCCCATATTCCTGAAAATCTTTTTATTTCAATATTTTCCAAATCTCCTTTTAAAGTGAATTTCTTTCCCTTTGTATCTGACCTGATCCACGATTTTAGACTTCACAGCACTACTGGTGCTGACCGTGCCGAAGCTGTGATCCATAAAGAGATGTGAACTTTGAGTGCGGCCTGCTCAATACCCCTTGCTGGGCAGAGCTCCAGCCCAGTCGTAGCATATACGTGTTGTTCCTTTGAGGGTGGGTCTGAATATGGTGTCGATTATCCATTCTGGCAGCTTTGATGTACGTCTTTGAAACTTGGTCTGTGCATGTCCACTGACCGCCTGTGTTATTCACTCTCAGCTGAACATACATTCAGCAGCTCGAGGAACCCCCTCTAGTGCTATTTAAAAGGACCAGGCATCCAACTTACAGGTGAGGGGTTTTTGACATACTTCTGCCATTGTTAAGTTAGTGGAGGTCCTCTGGATGGTTTTCTGGAGGTTGTGTTGTGAGCTGCTGCAGACATTCAGGAAGACAGAGGATTTGGTGACCCAAGTCTGGACAAGGAATGGGGACTGTAGTTACAGTGTCTCTGGGTCTATGACATGACCAACAAATGGAGCAGAGGTTGCAGAGAGGGGATGCTCTGTAAAGAGGGAGGAGGAGGGGGCTCTGCCCTACCCATCCCGGGTTTTCTAAGAACACTTTTCCTTTTCCTACCTACACCTAACCCCGGAGCAGTGTGTGGGTGACTCTGATTCAATAAAGAGATGGTCACAGAGCTGTGTCACCTCCTGTAACACGACCTGGAGCCTCACACCAGGGTGAGGACGGAGCTGTCAGTGGCTGTTAAGGTCACAGTTTCATTGAACTTCTATTTATCTGGATCTTTCCAGAGAGGAGCAGAAGACATATCCAACATAGATTCACAGAGATTGATAGAGACATTTACGACACAGAAGGGGGCCATTCGGCCCCTCTGTGCCAGCTCTCTGTGGAACAATCCAGTCAGTCCCACTCTCCCACTCAATACCTGTATTCCTGCAATTTCATTTCCTTCGGGTGTCCATCCAGTTTCCTTTTGAAATCATTGATTGTCTCAGCTTCCACCACCCTCATGGGCAGTGAATTCAACTCATTACCATCCACTGTGTAAAAAAGTTCTTCCTTATATTACCCCTGCATCTCTTACCCAAAACCTTCCATCTGTGTCCCCTAGTCCATATTTTATCAGTTGATGGGAACAGTTTTTCCTTGTCTATCTTTTCTAAGCCTATCATAATCTTGTACACCTCTATCAAATCTCTCTCAATCTCCTTTGCTCCAGGGAGAACAACTCCATCTTTTCCAAATTAACCTTGTAACTAAACTCCCATCCCTGGAACCATTCTGGTAAATCTCCTCTGCAGCCTCTCAAGGACCTTCACATCCTTCCTAAAGTGTGGTGACCAGAACTGAACATACTTCTCTAGTTGGGGCCGAAGCAAAGCTTTATAAAGTTTCTGCATAACTTCCCTCCTTTTGTATCTTTGCCTCTAATGATGAAGCCCATGATCTGATAAGCTTTGCTAAACACTGTCCTAATATGTCCTGGCCTATGGAGCCCCAGGTCTCTCTGTTCCTGCACAATCTTTAGAACTGTGCCATTAAGTCTATATTGCCTTCCTATTCTTTCAGACAAAATAGATCACCTCACACACCTCTGTATTAAATTCCGCCTGCCATTTCTCTGTCCATTCTGCCAGCCTATCTATATCCTATTGCAGTCGGTTTGCAATATCCTCCTGTTCACCTGCTCCAAGATCGGAACATTTTGATATTCTACTCTGTATTCCAAGCTCTTAGCACTGACCATTGGGGAACATCACTGTGTACAATCCTCCAGTCTGAAAAACAACCATTTCCCACAACTCACACTTTTCTGTCCTTGACAATATTTGATCCAATTGGATGCTAATGCATTAACTTCAATTTTGTTCGCCAAACTTTTGTGTGGTACTTTATCAAATAATTTCATAAAATCCATGTATACAACATCCACCACATTCCCTTCATCAAACCTCTCTGTTACTTCATCAAATAAATTCAATTAGTTCAGTCAAGCGTGACCTGTCTTTTAGAAATCCGTGCTGACAATGCTTACATAACACAAACCTCTCCAAGTGTGTGTTGTCCTTTTTCTCTGATTATAGTTTCTAAAACCTTAATCACTACTGATGTTACACTAACTGACCAGTAGTTGCGAAGCCTGTGCCTTGTCCATTGATAATTCTGGGAGGTGAGGGTGACCATCTATGTCATCATTTTCTCCCTCAGCAGGGAGAAGCAGGATGAGAGATCCCGTGTCTTTGTCAGGATAGCGGGATTCCTGATGGTGTAGGTGGCTCTGCGGGGCCCCCATGTCAATGGGGAGAGGTATAGGAACTGAAAGATCTCTCACTCCATTAAAGTGCATTTGGTGTGTGAGCATGCCCAGTACATCTTCCCTTTCCCACCATGGATCCCCGATTCTCCACCATTACACCCATCTGAGACGCTCCATCACAGTGTTCCCTTGGTCGCCATCCTGCAGTTAAAAACACCAACAAAAACCTTTTCATAACATATTTATCCAACAACACATCCAATTATACAAACTAAACTGAACTATTCACCCTGTGTATTCCCTTAGTGCCTGTCTTGTGGATTTCCTCAACTTGCCTAGTGCTCCTACACAGTGTTTCTCCAGTGACTGCAGCATGGCTGGTGGAAGGTTGCTGACTTTCACTGGGGGAGACTGCAGATTGCCTTGCAGGACGTCCTCGAGCAGCTCTGGGTCTTGAGGCCTCGGATTCAGACTGCACCACCTCGACATGGGCAGCAGCAGCCTGGGCTGGCTGATGGGTAACAGCAAGGACACTGGTGTAGTGACAGTGATGTGAGAACAAATACTGTCATCCTGAGAGAGGACAGCAGGTTCATGCTCCACGGAGACACTGTCACTCCCACGGGGCGACACCTCAGTAAGCCTAGTAATCTACTGGATCACAGATTGCTGGACTGCTGTGAGAGCCTGCAAACCCCTTTGAACACTGAGATCCACAGCCATGATGGCAGCAGTCTGATCCTGCATGGCAGCAAGCATGGATCTCATGACCTCAGGCTGAGCTTCCACTGCAGCACTGAGACGTTGGGTGTCTGCCGTCTGTGCTGCAGTGTAAGCTGAGACAATGGTCACCAGGCACTGTATCAGGGAAAGAATGTGCTTCAAACTCTGTGCAATGTCCTGTGCCATGTTGGAGTCGGACTCCTCCATGTTCTTTGACAGTGATAACAGACTGTCTGACAGGCCTGTCAATGGACAAAGTATCTCAGTGTACATGTCGATCAGCATTCTCCTGTATGCTGTTCCAGCAATGTTCACATCTGAGTCCTGTGTATTATAGCACATTTGTGACCTCACCCTCCGGTGAGCTGACACATGAACTATCCTTTCCCCCTGGCCTGGCTGCAGCTCACTCGTGCTCGGTGACTCACCATGTGCAGATTCCGACTCTATACCAGCCTCTAAGGTCCACACAGTGTAAGTATTTGATCTGATGACTATGAGTATCAGACCAAGTGATGGGGTTTCACCATCAGTGCTGTGCTGCTCTCTCTCTCTCTCTCTCTCTCTCTCTGTCTCCTGGATCTGCTGTGACTGGGAAGCTGGCAGTTTTGGCTTATGATTGGAAAGTATAAAATCAGAGGGGGAGGGTTGGGGTGAGGGATTGGGGGTGGGTTGTAAAGCAGGAGGTTCATGGTCCCACCATCTGCAGCTCGTACATCATCCCAGACAGCAGGACGAGGGGCAGTTGGGAGTTAAGAAGAGACATAAGGCCGGAACATAGCATCATCCTGAATACTCTCGGTGATGCCGGATGCTATGGGCTCTGTCACAGCCGGTCCCATGATTTGAAGAACCATCTCCTCCCTCAGGCTCAGGGGATGAAGGTCTGCCTGGTCCCCGCCGGTTCACTGCTGCTGCCTGTGATTGTCGGCCACCATGTTCTGTAAGACAGAGGGCAGAATGTCAGTGATTGTGTTGCACTGTGTTTGGGTGATGTTCTTGGCACAGTTGAGTAGCTGCAGGAACGTGGAGGCAGTGAGGGGTGGGTGTGAAGCTAGTATAAATGGAATGTGTGTGAAGGTGAGATGGAGTATGTGAATGTTAGGTGTGAGTCCTGAGTGTTAGGGACTACTGATGGGTGAGTGATGGAGGTGTGGTACATTGAGCAGTGTGAGAGGTTGGTGATGTTGGGGGTAGGAGAAGCCATGTGGAGATGAATTCACTGACATTGTGTGACCCGTGTGAACTCATTAAACTTCTTCTGGCTCTGCTGCCAAGTCCTCGGGGCCAGACTTCTTGCATTGATCTCCCTGGCCACCTGCTCACATTCCATTCGGAGGACGTTCCTTGAGGGTCTCCAGCCCACTCCACGAAAACATATCCTCTCTTCTCCTGTCAGCCACCATGACTAAGGCCTCCAACACCACATCCGTGAACAACAGAGCCCTCTCTCTGTCGTAGTATTCCATTTGCCTTGTCTCCAATTGCAGCATTCCCAATCAGCAACAGCAGTCTCCTGTGATTCAGCACAACTTCCCGTTAAAAGGGACAGACTGCCTTGAAGAGCTGAAGCCTGGCTGAAACACGTGTACGTAGAATGAATGGAAATGAGGAGGCAGCAGGATGTTTGTCTGTCACCTGTCTCAACAGGAACGGGGACGGGCAAATCATGACTCCTCTGCTGAAAAAGTGATGCAAACACGATTTTTTCGCACTTCCTATTGACCTTTCCCTCTTTCACGTTTTTTTACTCTCTCCCTCAGTCACTTCACTCTCTGTCTCTTGCTCATAGAATTAGAGATTGGCGCAGCACAGAAAGAGGCTATTCGGCCCATTGCGTCAGTACTGTCTCTTTGAAAGAGCTATCTAATTAGCTCCTCTCCCCTCCTCTTTCCCCAGACTCCTGTTGCCAATGTGGAAAAACCTTTCCTTCAATCTCAGTCTCTCCCTCCTGCAGCAGTCACACATCTTCCAGCCTCTTCACACAGCCACAGTCAGCTGAACCTCGTTAACTACTCAGCACCTCCAATTCGGCAGCAGCCAACCCCAGTGCTGTACCTGTCCTGGGTGTATTTAATGGGGGACAGTGTAGAGTGAGCTTTATTCTCTATCTAAGCCGTGCTGTACCTGTCGTGGCAGTGTTTGATGGGCACAGTGTGGAGTGAGCTTTACTCTGCATCTAACCTGTACTGACTCTGCCACAAATATTTGTTCATCTAATACTCTGCTGCCTGTATCTAAACTCAAAGCAAGTCCCGTTCATCCATCACTCCAGTGCTCGTTGACTTACATTGGCCCCTGCTCCGGCAACATCTTGATTTGAAAACTCTCATCCTCATGTTCAAACCTAACTCATTCTGAAATGCCCATTGATGAAACTGTCTCATCAAAATACTAAATGTTATTTTGTTTGTTAGAACCACACGGACTGCAGTGGTTCAAGATTCAACATTTTCTCATGGTAACCAGGGATGGGGAAGTAATGCTGGCCTTGTCAGTATCACCCATAACCTGAGAACAAATAGACAGGGAATAAAATAGGAATAAAATCAATGAGTTTGTAATAACCGATTGAAACCAGGTGAGGTCTGTGATCAGAGTGAGACGTCATAACCCAATAAACAAATTGTCGACACAATTTATCTCACCAGCCCCTTGTGTTTGTCTTTCTGCTGTTGTCTTCATCAGAAAACAAGTAACAATTAATCTCGGGATTAAAAACTGCTGAATGTCAATTGCACACATGAGATACATACTCAATGATTTCTGTTATCAGACAGTCAGAGAATTACACAGCACAGGAGGAGACTATTTAACATATCGTACCAGTTCCAGCTGTTTGAAGGAAATTTTCAATTATTCCTCTCCCCTGTTTTTTTCTCCCAGTCCAGTAAATCACCCTGTTAGTACTGATCCAATTCCCGACTGAAAGTTTCTGTTAAATCTGCTTCCACAACCCTTTCAGGAACTGCATTCCAAATCATAAACACTAGCTGTGTAAAGAAATGAAAATCTCCTCATCTCTCCTGTTTGTTTGTTGATCAACATTAAACTGTGTTCTCTGGTTACTGACCCTTCATCCAGTCAAACCAGATTCGCTTTATTTATTCGAGCAAAACACATCATCATTTTCAGCCCCTCTATTAAATCTCACTTTTAGCTTCTCTGCTCTACGGAGAACAATCCCAGCTTCTCTCCACATAACTGAACTCCCTCATCCCTGTTACCATTCTAGTATATCACCGAGGCACCATCTCCAAGGCCTTAGAATCTTCATAAAGTGTGGTGTCCAGAATGGGGCACAATATTCCAGCTGAGGCTCAAACATTCATTTCTAGTCTTAGCAGAATGTTCTTGTGGTTTTTAAAAATTCTTTGCTTCTAGTTATAAAGCTAAGGATCCCGGATGCCTTTATAAAATCTTCAGAACTTATCCGGCCTCCCTTGACGATTTGTGTACATACGCACCCAGTCTCTGTGCTCCGGTACCATCTTTTAAATGGTGCAGTTTAGTTTCTATTCACTCCGCTTATTCTCCCTCACAAACTAATCACTTCCCCAATTCTATGTGTTAAATTTCATTCACCATGTGTATTCTCATTTCACCATCTGACTGTCCATATCCTCCTGAAGTGACTACTATCCTTCACACTGGTTACGACATTTATAAGTTTCCTGCCTTATGCAAATGTTGAGACTCTGCTCTTCACACGTAAGTCTTTGTCATGTATCTATTTATCTATATGTCAGGAAGAGTACTGGTTCTAATACTGACCACTGATAAATTGCACTGTATACTCCCCCTCCTCCACCAGTCTGAACAATGTCTGTTCACTACTTCTCTCTGCCTTCTGTCCCTGAGTCAGTGTCATATCCACACTATCACTGTCACATTAATCCATGTGTTCCATTTTCGTAACAGGTCTATGAAATGCCATTTGATCACAGGCCTTTTGAAAGTCTGTTCACATCAGTGTAGAAACATAATTGCATATGCATGTGCAAGGGTTGAAGATGTTGGTATGGTTCTTAATGAATACTTCATGGTTCAAGTTGCAAAAGAGGGGTATGATGCAGATATTGTAGCTACGGAGGAGGAATATGAAGTCTTTGATGTGATATACTTAGGGAGAGAGGAGGTATTAATGGGATTAGCATCCTTGAAAGTTGATAAGTCACCAGGTGCAGATAAAATGCACCCTATGCTGTTAAAAGAAGCAAGAGAAGAAATAGCAGAGGGTCTGACCATCATTTTCCAGTCCTCACTGGGTACAGGTGTGGTGCCAGAGAATTTGAGTACTGTTAACATTGAACCACTCTTTATCAAGGACCCCAGGGTTAGAATGAAAAATTACAGGCCAGTCAGTCTAACCTCAGTAGTGGGCAAATTATTGGAATCTATTCTGAGAGACAGGATAAACTGTCTCTTAGAAAGGCACAGGCTAATCAAGGACAGTCAGCATGGATTTGTTAAGGGACGCTCTAGTTTGACCAACTTGATAGAATTTTTTGAAGTAGTAACAAGGAAGATAGATGAGGGTAGTGCAGTTCATGTGGTCTACATGGATTTAAGCAAGGCTTTTGACAAGGTCCCACATGGCAGACTGGTTAAAAAAAAAAAATCCCATGGAATCCAGGGAAATACAGCAAGGATGATACAAAATTGGCTCATTGGCAGGAAACAAAGGGCAATTGTTGATGGGTGCTTTATTGACTGGAGGACTGTTTCCAATGGTGTTCCACAGGGCTCAGGACTGAGTCCCCTGCGTTTTGTGGTATATATTAATGATTTGGACGTAAATGTAGAAGTATGATCAAGAGGTTTGTAGATGACACACAGATTTGCCGTGTGGTAGATAGTGAGGAGGATTGCTGTAGGTTGCAGGAAGATATCGATGGCAGAAAAGTGGCAAATGGGATTCCACCTGATTAAGAATGAGGCGATGCAAATTGAGGAGTTCAAACAAAGCAAAGGGATGCACGATTAATGGGAAAATACTGGGACGTGCAGAGGAAGTGAGGGAACTTTGGAGTCAATGTCCACAGATCCCCGAAGTAGTTGGACAGGTTGATTAGGTGATTAAGAAGGCATACGGAATCCTTTCCTTTATTAGCCGAGGTATAGAATACAAGAGCAGGGAGGTTATGCTGGAACTGTATAACTCTTTGGGTAGACCATAACTTGAGTATTTATGTGTAGTTCTGGTCACCTCATTACAGAAAGGATGTAATTGCACTAGAGAGGGCACAGAGGAGATTTCCGAGGATGTTGCCAGGACTGGCAAAATGCAGCTATGTGGAATGATTGGCTGGGGTTGTTATTCTTGAAACAGAGAAGGCTGAGGGGAGATCTGATAGAAATGTATATATTTTTAGGGGCCTGGATAGAGTGGAGGTGAAGGGTCTAATCGCATTAACAGAGAGATCAGTGATGTGGGGGCATAGATTTAAAATGATTGATGGAAAGATTAGAGGGGAGTTGAGGAAAAACATGTTCACCCAGAAATAGGAAATTGGCTCAGTGGCAGGAAACAAAGGGTAATTGTTGACGGGTATTTTAGAGTCAGGAGGGATGTTTCCAGTGGCGTTCCACAAGGCTCAGGACTGGGTCCCCTGCTTTGGTGTGAGTCTGGAACTCACTGCCTGAAAGGGTAGTTGAGGCAGGGACACTCAACCCATTCAGAAGGAGTCTGGATATGCAGCTCAGGTGCCACAATCTGCAGGGTTATTGGCCAAATGCTGGATGGTGGGATTAGAATAGTGGATCGTTTATCAGCTGGCACAGCAATAACGTTCCAATTGGCCTCTTTCTGTGCCTTAACCTTACAATGATTCTCTGATTCCATTACACGAAACACGCTATTCTCAATAACACTCACAGTTACGTCCTCAACGAACTCGATCAGGATTAGAAAATGATTTTCCATTAACCTATCTATGCTGCTTGTCATTTATTAACCATGATTTGACAGGCAAGAAATACTTTGTGCTGGGTTACGGACTCCAGAAGTTTCCAACTATCAACATTAGACTGACTGGTCAGTAGTTACAGGGTTTGTCCAACCTCTCCTCTTTTTAAATAGGGTGTAACATTTACAGCCTTCCAGTCCTCCGTCACCAATCCCATATCAAAGGAGGATTCGAAGATTCTGGCCAGTGCCGCTGTGTTTCCACAATTCCTTCCCTCATTAAACCTCAGATATCCCATCCAGACCAAATAAATGTTCTACTTTATTGTGGTACAAAAACGTTTAGATTGAAATGAGTTAACTGAACCTGTTTGTTCAGTGACTGTAGTTAATGTCCGTCTCCATGGACCCTAATTGTGTCACTGGGAGGCTTTCCATCGTCCATTAATATGGGGCTCCTTTCAATGTATTATCCCATAATGTCAGCGGGAACATAACAGAGATCAGCAGCTCCAGAGAGAGGGAGAGGATAGATCAGAATCTGAGAACAATAGATTGGAATGTTACAACAATGAGTCAGAATCTGAGAACAAGAGATTGGAATGTTACAACAATGGGTCGGAATCTGAGAACAAGAGATTGGAATGTTACAACAATGGGTCAGAATCTGAGAACAATACATTGGAATGTTACAACAATGGGTCGGAATCTGAGAACAACAGATTGGAATGTTACAACAATGGGTCAGAATCTGAGAACAATAGATTGGAATGTTACAACAATGGGTCAGAGTCTGAGAACAATAGATTGGAATGTTACAACAATGGGTCAGAATCTGAGAACAATAGATTGTAATGTTACAACAATGGGCAGCAGGAGTTTTTGCTATTGGTTTTACTGGCTCACTGCAGATTATTACTGGATAACATTAGAAGAGCGGATCGTTTGTGCTCTGAAGATGATTCAATCGATTTATTATCCCATGCTCGCTATTATTGGTGTCCCTGGTAAGTCTCTGTATCCAACTATTAGACTCATAAGCCATATTTCAATGATTTAGTGTTCTCGTAATTTATATCGTGAGCAGACTGAAACCATTGTCTTCGGTTTCTGTCGCAAATTATATTCCCCATCCACGATCTGCATCCCCCTCGCTGGCCATTGTCTGAGGCTGAACCAGGAAGTTAACAACCTCTGCTATTTAATGCTGAGCTGACTTCATACCCGTGTTCTCTCCATCTCCAACCCTGCCTATTGTTACAACCAGGTGAAGAGGGGTCACAGTATCTCCTCTTGCACTTCCTCTTATTTGACCGCAATAGGGATTTGTCCTTTCGAAAGAGCGGATGTGGTAACCATCTCAGTGAGTATTTTCCCTTTTCCCGTTGGTGTGATGGTGAAGGAACCAATCGTACTGGTTCTCTAGAGTTTAAACAGGAAAGAGGTGAGTTTATTATACTTAGCAATCTAAACTGTATCTAAATAAAACCATAAAAAAATACACCACACATTTACACACACACTCACACGAGAATCACATGCAAATAGATTACAGAGTGAGAATTACATTTGTGATTGGATTGGAGTCCTAAATAATTTTTTAAAAAATACTCATTCTGTGAGGTTGGATGATTCGGTAGTCTTCTGGCTGAAGTTATATTCTTGAAGTCTTTGGATGGTCAAAGTGCCCTTTGTGGCTGACCCACGTGGCTCAGGGTTTTCTTGGAGGCAGACTTGTGGGTGGCTTTCTTCCCCTGGTGTATCTGTCTGTAGTAATCTGTAGGCTTGGAGGGCTCACAGCCGCACGTGGTTTTCAAACTTGTGAAGTTATCTGGACAGAGAGATGGAGAGAGGGAGAGGGGGACACAGCCCTTCGGCTTCTGCACAGTTTGAATCACTGGCTTGTCTGTCTTTGTCCAGGGGCAACTCCCAGCTTTCACATAGATGACAGAAGGCCTCCTGACTGCCTCACTGTATTTTCTGGACCCTTATTAAGAGATTCAAAGTTAGGAACTTCTATCTCCCCAGGTTTCAGGATACCAGTATTTACACTTGGAGGAGTTTGCTCTTTTAAAGTCAATTTGTCAGGATGTCCTTGTATACCGTGTTAATGAATGTAATCTTAGGTAATTCAGTAACTAGAGAAAGCCAATGTTGTGGATACAGGCTCATCAGACATGTGTCTCCTGTTGCCTCTGGAATGTGAAAAGGTGTTTCAGATGCCAATTGCGGTGGCCATCTTGGCTGCCAGTTTTTTCAAGGTTAGCTGCAGGATTTTTTCCATTAAAAGATTACTGTAAGTGTCTAATCGATGAATTAAAATTCCTCATTGGGCATATTGTGTTATCTTGACACCGCTGCAGCACATGGAAAGAAATGTGATAATAGGAACATTTTATTACACAATTGTGAGAAGAAATAGAAGGAAACACAAATTCATTCTCAATAATCACTTCTCAAATTCAAACATTAATCTTAGAATTACTGCAGCTGACATTGTCTGTTACAGTTGTACTGTTTTAATTTTTTGGTGTTTTGTCTGGGATGATGATGTGTCGGGTTCGACCTTTTTTTTCTCTCCTGCAATGAAGCTTTCACCATTCAGGTTCCTGTCTAAACTTCCTCCCTAAACTGACAATGTGTAATAAATTGGTTTTTTTATTGGGTTTGTTTAGCTTTCGGTTTGGGACCTGATCATTGGATTCTTCAGTGGGTAGATCCACACTGACCTCACTTTTAGCTTCTGGTGAGGTACACAAATGCTGTTTACTTTAGGGTATTTTGCCCTCACTTTTCCCTTTACTACAGGGAGCATCATTTTTTTCTGATCTGCCCCATGTCCTCTGGGACATTAGTGCTCGCAAGTGTCTGTCCAGATTTCACTTCACTCTACTGTGGCACTTCGACTAGGTGAGGCATCACCCTCAGCATCGGCTTGCCTTTTTTGGAACTTACCTTGCCCTTGCAGCTTTCTGTAAATGCTGTTAGCAGCCTTTTTAGGGTACCTTTTTTGGGTTGTATTTAAAGAGGAGAGCGTGTGGTCTAATTTATCTAACATTTCAGGGTTGGCTAATCGGAGACTAGGGGATTCCAGTTGAGATTCCTCATGGCCCTCTTCTAACCTGTCCTCACTGTCCTTTTCAAGCCTCCCCTTTTGACTGTCTGAAAGATCTGTGCATGTCTGTCCCCTCCAAAGCCTTTGCTTTTTTCCTTTGGTCTGGAGTGTCAATTAAATAATTTACCTGACTATTCCTTTTGCCACTCGGAATGGACCACCGAACTGGGCTTTTAGGGATTCACTCTGCAGTGGGAGTAGTAACAATACATGGTCTCTGTCCTGAAATGTTCCAGCCTTGGCATTTCAGTCTGATTGCCTTTTCATAGCTGCCTGGGAGGTCTTTAGGCGTTACTGAGCCAAGGCACAGGCTCTCGTGAGCCACTTCCAGAGCAAGGAAATGTAGTCTAGCAAGGAAGTGTGATCCCTCTGCCCCAAAAACTTCTCCTTGATTAGTTTAAGAGGACCTCTCATCTCGTGTCCATAAACTAATTCAAAGAGACTAAAACCAGTGGACTCAGTGGATAAGTCCCTGGGAAAAAACAGGAGAAATCCCAGCCCTTTGTCCCAGTCATGGGGTTACTCATAGCAGAATGGCCTGATCATTGTCTTTCAGGTCCGGTGGTGCCGCTCCAAAGTCCCCTGTGACTGTGGGTGGCAGGCTGAGGACTTGCACTGGGTTATGGCCAGATTACCGATGACCTTTTCAAACATACTGGACATAAAATGTGTGCCCTGTTCCATCTGGATCTCAGCAGGCACCCCATATCGGGTAAAAAATTGGGTTAACCCCTCCACCACTACCTTGGCAGAGATAGTTCTTCGGAAGAATGGCCTTTGGGAATCGGGTCACCACATCCATAATGGTGAGAAGATACTGGTAATCCCGTTTTGTTTTCAGCAGGTGTCCCACACAATCCACTAGCACTCTGCTGAAGGGTTCCCCAAAAGCTGGTATGGCAATGAGGGGTAAAGGTTTTATTGCATTTTGGGGCTTCCCCACAACCTGGCAAATGTGACCAGTTTTACAGAACTCCACCACATCTTTGTGGAGTTGTGGCCAGTGAAGATGCTGTCTTATGCGGGCTTCGATTTTTCATATACTGACATGTCCAGTCTTTGGAAGTTCGTGGGCCATTCTGAATATTTCTTAAAGGGCACTGGCAAAAAGAACTTGGTTTAAAGTGTGCCTACTTCAACGCCAGGAGCATCCGGAATAAGGTGGGTGAACTTGCAGCATGGGTTGGTACCTGGGATCTCGATGCTGTGGCCATTTCGGAGACATGGGTAGAGCAGAGACAGGAATGGATGTTGCAGGTTCCGGGATTTAAATGTTTCAGTAAGAACAGAGAAGATGGTAAAAGAGGGGGGGGGGGGGTGTGGCATTGTTAATCAAGGAGAGTATTACGGCGGCAGATAGGACGTTTGAGGACTCGTCTACTGAGGTTGCATGGGCCGAGGTTAGAAACAGGAGAGGAGAGGTCACACTGTTGGGAGTTTTCTATAGACCTCCGAATAGTTCCAGAGATGTAGAGGAAAGGATAGCGAAGATGATTCTCGACAGGAGCGAGAGTAACAGGGTAGTGGTTATGGGGGACTTTAACTTTCAAAATATTGACTGGAAATACTATAGTTCGAGTACGTTAGCTGGGTCAGTTTTTGTCCAGTGTGTGCAGGAGGGTTTTCTGACACAGTATGTAGACAGGCCAACCAGGGGCGATGCCACATTGGATTTGGTACTGGGTAATGAACCCGGCCAGGTGTTTGATTTTGATGGAGGTGAGCACTTTGCTGATAGTGATCACAATTAGGTTAGGTTTACCTTAGCGATGGGCAGGGACAGGCATATACAGCAGGGCAAGAATTATAGCTGGTGGAAAGGAAATTATGATACGATTGGGCAAGATTTAGGATGCGCAGGATGGGGAAGGAAACTGCAGGGGATGGGCACAATCGAAATATGGAGCTTATTCAGGGAGCAGCTACTGCGTGTCCTTGATAAGTATGTACCTGTGAGGCAGGGAGGAAGTTGTCGAGCGAGGGAGCCATGGTTTACTAAAGAAATTGAAGTGCTTGTCAAGAGGAAGAAGAAGGCTTATGTTAGGACGAGACGTGAAGGCTCAGTTAGGGCGCTTGAGAGTTCCAAGCTAGCCAGGAAGGATCTAAAGGGAGAGCTAAGAAGAGCAAGGAGAGGACACGAGAAGTCATTGGCGGATAGGATCAGGGAAAACCCTAAGGCTTTCTATAGGTATATCAGAAATGAAAGAATGACTAGAGTTAGATTAGGGCCAATCAAGGATAGCAGTGGGAAGTTGTGTGTGGAATCAGAGGAGATAGGGGAAGTGTTAAATGAATATTTTTCGTCAGTATTTACAGTAGAGAAAGAAAATGTTGTCGAGGAGAATACTGAGATGCAGACTACTTGGCTAGATGGGATTGAGGTTCACAAGGAGGAGGTGTTAGCAATTTTGGAAAGTGTGAAAATAGATAAGTCCCCTGGGCCAGATGGGATTTATCCTAGGATTCTCTGGGAAGCCAGGGAGGAGATTGCAGAGCCTTTGTCCTTGATCTTTATGTCGTCATTGTCGACAGGAATAGTGCCGGAAGACTGGAGGATAGTAAATGTTGTCCCCTTGTTCAAGAAGGGGAGTAGAGACAGCCCTGGTAATTATAGACCTGTGAGCCTTACTTCGGTTGTGAGTAAAATGTTGGAAAAAGTTATCAGAGATAGGATTTATAATCATCTTGAAAAGAATAAGTTCATTCGCGATAGTCAGCACGGTTTTGTGAAGGGTAGGTCGTGCCTCACAAACCTTATTGAGTTTTTTGAGAAGGTCACCAAGCAGGTGGATGAGGGTAAAGCAGTGGATGTGGTGTATATGGATTTCAGTCAGGCTTTTGATACGATTCCCCACGGTAGGCTATTGCAGAAACTACGGAAGTATGGGATTGATGGTGGTTTAGTGCTTTGGATCAGAAATTGGCTAGCTGAAAGAAGACAGAGGGTGGTGGTTGATGGCAAATCTTCATCCTGGAGTTTAGTTACGAGTGGTGTACCGCAAGGATCTGTTTTGGGGCCACTGCTGTTTGTCATTTTTATAAATGACCTGGATGAGGGTGTAGAAGGGTGGGGTAGTAAATCTGCGGATGACACGAAGGTCGGTGGAGTTGTGGATAGTGCCGAAGGATGTTGTAGGTTACAGAGGGACATAGATTGGCTGCAGAGCTGGGCTGAGAGATGGCAAATGGAGTTTAATGCGGAAAAGTGTGAGGTGATTCACTTTGGAAGGAGCAACAGGAATGCAGAGTACTGGGCTAATGGGAAGATTCTTGGTAGTGTGGATGATCAGAGAGATCTTGGTGTCCAGGTTCATATATCCCTGAAGGTTGCCACCCAGTTTAATAGTGCTGTTAAGAAGGCATATGGTGTGTTAGCTTTTATTAGTAGGGGGATCGAGTTTCGGAGCCACGAGGTCATGCTGCAGCTGTACAAAACTCTGGTGCGGCCGCACCTGGAGTATTGCGTGCAGTTCTGGTCACCGCATTATAGGAAGGATGTGGAAGCTTTGGAAAGGATGCTGAGGAGATTTACTAGGATGTTGCCTTGTATGGAGTGAAGGTCTTACGAGGAAAGGCTGAGGGACTTGAGGTTGTTTTCGTTGGAGAGAAGGAGGAGGAGAGGTGACTTAATAGAGACATATAAGATAATCAGAGGGTTAGATAGGGTGGATAGTGAGAGTGTTTTTTTCCTCGGATGGTGATGGCAAACACGAGGGGACATAGCTTTAAGTTGAGGGGTGATAGATATAGGACAGATGTCAGAGGTAGTTTCTTTACTCAGAGAGCAGTAGGGGCGTGGAACGCCCTGCCTGCAACAGTAGTTGTCTCGCCAATTTTCCGGCATTTAAGTGGTCATTGGATAGACATATGGATGAAAATGGAGTAGTGTAGGTCAGATGCTTTCACAGGTCGGTGCAACATCGAGGGCCGAAGGGCCTGTACTGCGCTGTAATGTTCTATGTTCTAAAGTACCTCAGCGGCATCCATATCTGGTGAAGCACGGTGCACTCTTCATCCGCAGATCTTTGAGGCAGTCTCCACTTCCTCATTAGCACCTTATTATTTAAATAGTTGCACCCTGCAACTCCCTCTGCTTCAGTTTTGGTTTGGACCAGTCTGTGCCTTTTTTAACATTGGGTCAGATTGTTGAGCCTCAACTAAGGACGATCTGTTTAACACATCCTTTGGGTCCTCTAACTTCCCAAAGAAGGTTTCAGATAACCAGACAGTAGGGTCATTGTTGGAGAAAATCCAGATTGTGCCCAATTGTTGAACAAATTCTCCAGACTCAGACGTTGAGAATCAAACCCTTTATTGCATGATATCATGGGGGATAACACCTTACCTAAATGCGGTTCAGTGCTACTCCCAAAGAGCTACAGATCGCCGTGGACGTATATAGTATTAAAAAAGGCAGAGCTAACAGTTTCACAATTAGATAAGAACCCACAAGACTGCCTACGTAACAGTGCACCATGCAGGGTCCGAGGTCAGCGAAACATCAGTTTCAACAATAACAAGCTAGTTCTTTAATTCAATGCCCACTCCAGCCACCATATCTGGGCGTAATGTCTGATTGTGGTTAGCTGCTCTGTCTACAATTTATGATCGTTGGTTGTGGTTAGATTAGCTACAAGCTGTCTCCTGAGTTTCTGCTTCTACAAAGTTAAGTAATAATTAGCAAAGCTCAGAGAATTCTCCAACAATCCCTCCTTTTATCATACCATGATAACACAATATCATCGTATATGGAGGTGAGAGGTATTTAAAGTAGTCATTGAAGCATAATATCTTTTTCTGCCATCGCGCTGTCGCAGCCGCAAGGCCAAGCTAGCAATACATGATTGATTAATCTCATCTTAAATGTTCCCATAATATTCTGTTCTTAAAATTCTAAAATTCCGTTCTCACAGTCCCCTCTTGACTCTTCGAAAACCCTTTTCAGAATCCTTCCCTTGATCCCACCTAGGTGCCTTTAATGGTCTCCATTGTCAGAAACAGCCTTCAACACCCAGAGGGGTCGCACTCAATACGTCGCCTGCTTATATCACAAGGGGGCAGCGGGAACTCTGTAAAGGCATAAGTTTTGCAGGGGCTTCAAATACTTGTTTACAACATAAAAGGTACACTTGTACATTTATCATCTCATTTAAACATCACTGTTAGATAATCGATTGTACAAACATAATACAATTTCATTAAGTACATTGATCATTCATTTGCTCACTTTAAGTATGTATGAAAAGGTTATGCAATTACCCCTTTTATGGCATAACTAATTGTCCCTCCTTTGACAGAGCAAGTTCAAACACTAATTGCTTTTTGGGGTAGCTGTCCAACCTGTATTCATACATCCTCTTGCATTGCCTAATTAATTTCTTAAGTTTCCATATTAAGTAAGTCACATCTAACACCATGATACCCAAAACCACTATCAGGACATGGGAGATAATTCTAAACCAGGGGTGTATCTGCACATCTGACCCCCCAGTTCGAGAAGTCCTCCTGCCAGGTAGAATCATTTATCTTGTCAATCTCATCTTGTAGCATCTTCGACTGTTGTTCCAGATTGCAATGGCTTCTAGCTGCTGTCTATCTTTACCCAAGCGTGTGGGCAATGGCTAAATAGTATATTCATAGTCCCGGAGGTAATTTGTCAAATCCTCCTTAATACTTTCTGTCACAGTTATCGTTTCTGTCTTTTGTTTATGTATCTGCACCAACTCCATCTTCTCTACTCGGGTTGGGATTTGTGGGTTGAACCAAAATGTACTGTTGCTCACCGGACAGGTCCGTTTATGTCCATACTGGTACTCCTTCGCTGTGGTGGTTAAGCGATATCTCCCCTTTCCCATATAGGCCATATGGGTTAGTCCTGACAATGCTTTCCTAGTTTCCATGGTGCAATTTACAGTGGCATTAAATCCACATTTTGATTCTGCCGTTTTATATTTAGGATGAGGACATATGATCACCTGGTTTTCCAGACTACACTCAGACAATGGACAATGTTGTTCCAATTACATCTTTTCCAATTTCCATAACATAGGGTAACACATCATTGTATTTTATGTAAAAGCAAAATACTGCGGATGCTGGAAATCTGAAACAAAAACAAGAAATGCTGGAATCACTCAGCAGGTCAGGCAGCATCTGTGGAAAGAGAAGCAGAGTTAACGTTTCGGGTCAGCGACCCGAAATGTAATCTTTTTATCATTTTCTCATTACCAAATTCCTGTCTCAACAATTGTTACAGTAATACATTGTCCAACTCTCGGGTCTTCTCAGGGCACCAGTCAGGTAGCTTGATATCTGAGAAAATCAATATTACCGGTACCAACTCAAGCTTTACATCATCATAGACAATTTTATTAGTTTTTATTATCGCAAGTCCATTTTCTGGTCCTGTAGTCAATGCAAGGCAAGGGAGACCAGTCACTTGTGTCTTTTGGGTTGTAACCTTACTCGTCGGTAATTCGAATGTGGAGTTAACCGTGGGGGTTGTTGCTTCTTGTCTGTTTAATCTCACAACCTGAAATAGGAACTGTCCTTTTTTTTTATCTTCGAGCCTTAATATCTTGCGCTAGGGGGAGTTCGAGGATTGTCTGCACTCACTTTTGCTCTGTCTCATGCTTTCCCTGTGTTATTACTGTTCCCAAATAAGAAACCTTTTCCTTCATTATCGGTGCCATTTTCAGCCTAACTTTCACTCTAACCTTCTTGAAGGAAGGTGGAATATCGATGGATTATTATAAAATCACTGGGAGAGACACGTCCAGATGTACTGTTGTCCCTTGAACGTAAATCCAAATTTATATTGACTCTCTTGTGCCAACTGTATGGACCAGAACCCATTGCTAATGTCCAATACAGTCAACCACTGATTTGCTATTTTCTAAAACGTTGATTGTCCTCTTAAATATCATATAAATTTCCCTTTTAGTGCTTTAAATAACCACTCATATCAATGAAATGTTGTTTATTGATACCAATTTCTGATGCCCAGACTTGGTTGTACTTTTGTACGTTAAGGACAGAAATGTTTGCAACTATCTTTCCTTCTGAAGCATTTTGTCTTATTGATAAAGATGCTATGATATTTGATGTCTGCAATTAAGTTTTAAATTCTCAAAGCTGCTGGATCTCTTGTTGTGGCAACAGTTCTCATGTGGCCTTGGAACCTGCCGTCACCAGCTTAAAAAGAATCCATTGTGGCACTGCCCCTGAGCCCAATCGGTTAATTTGTCCAATTCTATCTGTCAATTTAGAAATGTAAAATTTAACAATGTCCAATATGTATAAATTTGACTCTCAGCAATGCAAAAAGCTGCAGTGGGTTAAGTTCTTTGTTTGTCTCCAAGGGCGCGGAGCAAAACATTCTCAGCTTCGTCACTTTACGAAACTTTTTATTTTCTGATCTAAAAGAACTATCCATTTTAAATTTATTTCAATCCTTTTGGTATCCTTAGGGTTTAAAAACAACAAAATCATGTGTAACATTTTCAACTTCAAAGGAAAGCATCTCCATCAGGAAAGACAGCATTTTAGATTACACTCCAATTGTTTCCACATTTTTTAGTATCTTTTGTAAGAGGTTCCTAATCCAATGATTTTTACAACAAAGATGATTCCAATTCCAATTTACTACAATAATATTTAAATCAAAATTGCCGATGTTATATGAACGAGTCTTCTGTCCGGAACTTAAGACTCCTCCAAAACTCGACATAATAAACTTGAAAGTTCCTTGTGGTTGCAAATGACATTTCCATTTCTTCAACTTAAACAGGTCAATTAACCTTAACAGTATTAATTCAATTCATACTTATTAACTTATAATACTTATTAACTACACACAGAACAGAATAGCACGTGCTTATTTTAAAATATAGGTAAATTACATCATTTTCTTGCTCTTACTTCAGGCGCCTTTTCAAATGACTGTAATAAAACCAAAAACTAAAGAAAAAGTTATTTAACATTCTTACAACAAAAGACTTAACACTAGGTCCTTACACAAACTTTAATCTTTTTAAACAGACAGAATCTTGCCTATATCTCCTTTTCTATCCTTTCTTTCCCTTAAAACAAGATAACAGTCAGTAAAACATGTCTTCAAATTTAGACTGTAAAATAAAACAATAGCAGAGTTTCCAATTAAAACAATGTTCCAAACCCCAAATTAGATTTCTGCCAGACATCTTCAGACCTTCAAGGCTGAAGCTTATCCCTCAGAAAATTGTTCATTGCCTTTTCACAGTTGCAAAACCAACTAAAAATAAAACTTTAACTTAAAATATAATTCAATTTTATATCCCATTCCTGGGTGCACAACATTAAATAGAAATGAACACACTGAACAATCACTTTTCACAATCATTCAATTCCAAACAACTTAACAGACTTCAATTTTCAACATGAAAGCCAGACAACAAAGAGTTAACGACAGTCAGTTTTACAGAACACAAACTGTACATCCCAGATATTCAGTTCATTCGTGGAAGCTTCCAACATTCTCACAATTAGAATTGGAATTAGAATTTTTAGAATTAGAATTAGAACATTACAGCGCAGTGCAGGCCCTTCGGCCCTCGATGTTGCGCCGACCTGTGAAACCATCTGACCGACACTATTCCATTTTCCATTGAATCAAAGACACCGTAACTTGTTTTTACTTTAAAACATACCGAGCTTTAAAACACATATTTACCGTGACACTTCTGCGTCTCCTTCAAGGGGACAAACGGACGTGGGTCGCCTTTCTCCAGAGGACATGGATTACTCGTCCCCGGGGAGACCCTTCCTTTTTGGAAGCCGTTGAGTCCATTCTTGCATCTACTTTCTCACAACCTTCTAATTTTACGAATTAATTTCTATGGAGTAAACAACATTAAAACAAACAAAAGACAAAACCACACACAAGGAGACGAACAGGCGCAGTTAATGTTAAATTCTCAAGGTCAGCTAACCGGCTCATCCCTGTCTCTTCAGGTCAACGGTATTTTCGTTCTCCAACTCTTGTCACCCGCATCTTTCTCTAGGGCCAGATCAGCGGGTGTACGCAGGAGCCCCGAAAACGTGCCTGTTGGGTCAATTTGGTAATTTAGTTACAGCCCCAGTCATCACTGTCCCATATCTTGTCACCGTATTTTACTCACTTCCCATGTGTGAGAGTTAACTTCCTATACTCAATGGGATCAGGTATTCGGCCCAGCCGACGATGCCAGATTCCTAAATTTACTGGATTTTCCACTTATCTACTTTTCAACTTCCCTTCGCAGAATTACTCACTTCTCATGTGTGAGATTTAACTTACTCAATTTTAGAACTTTTCTGATCAGGTTTCATCCAATTCTTCCTTGACCACACTGTCCCCCCTCTCCCAGTTATCTGGCCTTCACGTGGGGCCCAGTCGCCCTCTTAATTCCGGCTCAAGCTGCGTGATTGAGACACTAGGGTCGCAGAAAAGTTGACTTACCCCTGATCCTGTCGATTAGTTTTTTCACTAGGTTCTTTTGGATCCCGTGAACTCAGGGATCCTGCCGACTACACAAAACTATTGGAGAAAATCCAGATTGTGCCCAATTGTTGAACAAATTCTCTGGACTCAGACGTTGAGAACAAACACTTTATTTTTGATATCATGGGGGAGCAGCACTGGATCGCCTTTAGGTAAGGTGTGCTCCCCCATGATATCAAAAATAAAGTGTTTGTTCTCAACGTCTGAGTCCGGAGAATTTGTTCAACAATTGGGCACAATCTTGAGTTTCTCCAACAGTCATCTGTCTGCAGTGACAGTTCAGGGGATTGTTTGTCCATGGAACGAGTCACCACACAATCAGTGAGAATGCCAGGGACCTTCTCCTGTAACTGCTCTGTCTCCCTGACCTCATTTGGTCTCTCCAGAGCTACTGGGGAAGCTGCCACCTTTTCCCCTGTCAGATCATTACCCAGGAGCTGATCGACCCCTCCACCGGTAAACTAGGTACAATCCCCATGGTTACCGGTCTTTAAACTGGGTCACATTCCAAGTGCAGTCGATATACAGGTATGGTCATATATCATCTTCCGATACCATTCACTAACACTCTAGCATTCACTGCACTCTCTCGGGTAAAGGTCTTTTCCCAGCAGAAGGGTTTGTTTGGCCCCTGTAACCCTCAGTATGACTATGGGTTTGCTTGCCCCACTCGAGGTGTATGGGGTCACTTTTCCTTAGAATACAAATTCCCTTAACTCTCTGGGATTTTGTTAAGTTTTCCCGCACTCTCTGTGGTGGGTTTACTGTGTCTGACTGTTACACTTAAAGGCACAGCCTGACCTGCTGTGCTTTCCATCAGGGCCCGTTTTCCAGCACTGATCTGGTGGACTCTGATTAATCCTACAGGTTTTCCCCGTCACTTCCATTAGTCAACTCGATGGTGACCTGCCTTATTACTGTGAAAACACGCAGATCTTCAGTCATTACTCCTGCTCTCAGCACCTATTTGGCCTGAGGATGGACCCTTGTGTGTCCCGCTTCTTGCCCATGACTGCTCGGGCTCCGATCTCCCTTCCACCTTTTATTCACGGATCTTTGGGGCGACGAGGAAAGGGTTTTCCTCTGGGGTTAAGGCTTTGTGTACATGGGAAAATTCATCAGCCAGAATACCTTTGAACCTTCTGTCCCTCTATGTGGGTTTTACTGGGAGGGGGCGAGTTTGTGAACTCCTCGAGAGGGATCACCGCTCTGAGGGTTTCATATGTGGGCTCTATCTTGAGAGCTCATATCACTGGCCAAAAACAAACACAAAAATGGACTTTAAAGTCTTCTAAAGATACGTGAAAAGGAAAGTTTAGCTAAGACAAATGTGGGTCCATTACAGGCAGTGTCAGGAGAATTTATAATGAGGAATAGAGAAATGGCAGAGAAGTTAAATGATTACTTTGTGTCTGTCTTCACTGAGGAAGATACAAGAAATCTCCCAGAATTAGAGATCCAAGGGATTCGGGTGAATGAGGAAATGAATGAAATTAGTATGAGTAAGAAGGTTGTCTTGGAGAAATTAATGGAGCTGAAGGTTGACAAGTCCCCAGGACCTGATATTCTACATCCCAGAGTGTTGAAAGAGGAAGCTTTGGAAATAGTGGATACATTGGTGAATATCTTTCAATATTCTGTAGATTCTGGAACTGTTCCTGTAGATTAGAAGATAGAAAATGTCTCCCCAGTATTTAGAATGGAGGGAGATAGAAAACAGGGCACTACAGACATGTTAGCCTTACATCAGTCGCTGGGAACAAGCTATACTCTATTCTAAAGAATGTGATAAATGGATCTGATTAGGTAGAGTTAACATGGATAAATGGGAAACAATGTTTGACGAACCTGTTGGAGTTTTTTGAGGATGTTTCTCACAGAATTGATAAAGGGGAGTCAGTGGACGTGGTATACTTGGCTTTTCAGAAAGCTTTTGATAAAGTCCCCGACAGGAGGTTGGTTAGTAAAATTGAAGCACATGGGATAGGAGATAATGTACTGGCATGGATTAAGGATTAGCTATCAGGCAGAAAGCAGAGAGTAGGAATAAATGGGCAATTCTTGCCTTGGCAGGCTGTGACTAGTGGGGTACTGCAGGGATCAGTGCTTGGGCCCCGGCTGTTCACAATATGTATCAATGACTTGGATGTGGGGACCAATGTAATATTTCCAGGTTTTCAGATGCCAGTAAACTTGATGGGAATGAGTGTTGATGAGGAAGATGCAAAACGGCTTCAAGGGGATTTGGACAGACTTCGCGAGTGGGCAAGAACATGGCAGTTGAAATATAATGTGGAAAGATGTGAGGTTATCCACTTCGGTAGCAGGAACAGATGTGCAGAGTATTTCTTAAACGGTAAGAGATTAGAAAGTGTAGTTGTACGAAGGGACCTGTATGTCCTCATCAATAAGTCACTGAAAACAAACATGCAGGTGCAGAAAGCAGTTAGGAAGACTAATGGTATGTTAGCCTTTATTGAAGTGGATTTGAGTGCAGTAGTAGTGACGTTTTGCTGCAATTGTATGGAAACTTGGTTAGACTGCCACTGGAGTAATGTGTTCAGTTTTGGTCCCCTTACCTTAGGAAGGATGTTATGATCATAGAGGGAGTGCAATGACGGTTCATCAAACTTGTTCCCGAGATGGCGGGACCATCCCATGAAGAGAGATTGGGGAAACTGGGCCTGTATTCTCTAGAGTTTCGAAGAATGAGAGGTGATCTCATTGAAACCTACAAAATACTGAAGGTGATAGACAGGGTAGATGCAGCCAACATGTTTCCCCTGGTTGGGGAATCTGGAACCAGGGGAAACAATTTCAAAATAAGTGGAAATCCACTTAGGACAGAGATGTGGAGACATGCCTTTTCTCAGAGGGTTGTGAATCTTTGGAATTCTCTACCCCAGAGGGCTGTGGAAGCTCAGTCATTGAGTATGTTTAAAGCAGAGATTAACAGATTTCTAAATGGAGTCATAGAGTAGTACAGCATAGAAACAGGCCATTCGGCCCTCTGCGTCCGGGCTGACTACAATGCCGATCTATACTAATCCCAACTGCTTGCATTAATTCCATATCCCTCGATGCCTTGTTCATTCAAGTACCTGTCCAGATGACTCTTAAATGTCACTACTGTTCCTGTCTCCACCACATCCTCAGGCAGATCATTGCAAATACCCACTATTCTTTGTGTGAAACATTTACCCCTTTGATCCCTTTAGACCTCCTCCCTCTCACCTTAAATCTATGCACTCTAGTTTTAGTCACCCCCAGCATGGGAAACAGACTCTGGCTATCTACCCTATCTATGCCTCTCTTAATTTTATATACCTCTATCATGTCTCCTCTCAGCCTCCTTCACTGCAGGGAAATCAGCCCCAGCCTATCCAGTCTCTCTTTATAACTCAAGCCCTTCAAACCAGGCAACATCCTTGTGAATCTTTTCTGCACCCTCTCTAGCTTACTCACATCTTTTGTGTAGTGCGACGACCAGAACTGCGCACAGTACTCCAAATGCGGCCTAACCAACGTTATGCACAACTGTAACTTGACGTCCCAACTCTGGTCCTCAATGCCTCGGCCTAAATACCAGTGACATAACGGGAAATGGGGATTGTGTCGGAAAAAGGCATTGAAGTGGATGATCAGCTATTATCATATTGAAGGGTGGAACAGGCTCGATGTCCTACTGCTGCTCCAATGTTCCAATGTTCCGAAATTGCTTCCCTCTTTCAAACGCCAGTTAGGTTTGGTCAAGCTGCTTTCCAAAGATTCTGAATTTTTGCTGGTCCAGCTCCAGTACTATCTCATATGGGCCCAGGATAGCATTTTCAGTCGTCCTCTTATAATCTGATGAACTTTCATCCTTTCCTGTTATTTTATTTTGTAAAACCAGCATCCAGTTCTCTGACGGTCATTGCAGTTGCTTTGAAAAAATTTTAAAAGGAAAGAAAAGTGCTGCCACATTTTCCTCATTGAACTTTAGAATGAACTGGGAGAACTTTCAGAGCTCATCACATGGCCCTGAGCTAGGGGTAGCTCCCTCACGAGCTGTGCCTTCACTGGGTGTACTGGGACTTCATCTAGTTGTTTGAGCCGCCATAACTCCCTTTCCTCCTTCTCCTTCTGGAACACTCTTACTTTTTCCCTTTCTTGACACTCACTCTGCTCTTTCTCGCTCTCTCTGGAATTCAAATTCTAGTCCTTTCTGTTCTAGTTATACCTTAGCTAACAGTACTCTATCTGTTAGTGATTCTAACCCTGTTTGAGCCTTCAGCTTCAAGTGAAAAATGGTTGGCCACAAGTCTTACGATTACGTATTCCCTAGCTTTTGGACGGAGTGTAATCCCTAACCTTCCGGCTACATTACTCAACTTTTCCGCAGACAGGGCGTTTGTTCGGCGGAGAGTTTCATCTGTTGACTTTTTTTATTAAAATAAAACCACACAAAGTATACCAAGTTACTTCACTCTGTAGGTAACTCCTTTATTGGCAATATAACTCCTTTATTCAAAAAGGGAGGGAGACAGAAAGCAGGAAACTACAGGCCAGTTAGCTTCACATTTGTCTTGGGGAAAAATTTAGAAGATATTATTAGAGATGATATAGCCGGCACTCAGAACAAATCGAGGTAATCAGGCAGAATCAACCTGGATTTATGAAAGTTAAATCATGTTTAATCAGTTTGTTGGATTTCTTTGATGGAATTTCTTTAATGTTAGGAAGTGTTGGGTATTCCAAAAGGCATTAAGGTGGACATGTCCCCAGGTCCGGATGGGATCTATCCCAGGTTACTGAGGGAAGCGAGAGAGGAAATAGTTGGGGCCTTAACAGATATCTTTGCAACTTCCTTAAACACGAGTGAGGTCCCGGAGGACTGGAGAATTGCTAATGTTGTCCCCTTGCTTAAGAAGGGTACCAGGGAAAATCCAGGTAATTATAGACCGGTGAGCCTGACGTCAGTGGTAGGGAAGCTGCTGGAGAAGATACTGAGGGATAGGATCTATTCCCATCTGGAAGAAAATGGGCTTATCAGTGATAGGCAACTTGGTTTTGTGCAGGGAAGGTCATGTCTTACCAACTTAATAGAATTCTTTGAGGAAGTGACAATGTTGATTGATGAGGGAAGGGCTGTAGATATCATATACATGGACTTCAGTAAGGCGTTTGATAAGGTTCCCCATGGTAGGCTGATGGAGAACGTGAAGGCGCATGGGGTCCAAGGTGTACTAGCTAGATGGATAAAGAACTGGCTGGGCAACAGGAGACAGACAGTAGCAGTGGAAGGGAGTTTCTCAAAATGGAGACATGTGACCAGTTGTGTTCCACAGGGATCCGTGCTGGGACCACTGTTGTTTGTGATATACATAAATGATTTGGAGGAAAGTATAGGTGGTCTGATTAGCAAGTTTGCAGACGACAGTAAGATTGGTGGAGTGGAAGATACTGAAGGGGACTGTCAGAAAATACAGCAGAACATAGAGAGATTGGAGAGTTGAGCAGAGAAATGGCAGATGGAGTTCAATCAGGGCAAATGCGAGATGATGCATTTTGGAAGATCCAATTCAAGAGTGAACTATACAGTGAATGGAAAAGTCCTGGGGAAAATTGATGTACAGAGAGATTTGGGTGTTCAGGTGCATTGTTCCCTGAAGGTGGCAACGCAGGTCAATAGAGTGGTCAAGAAGGCATACGGCATGCTTTCCTTCATCGGACGGGGTATTGAGTACAAGAGTTGGCAGGTCATGTTACAGTTGTATAGGACTTTGGTTCGGCCACATTTGGAATACTGCGTGCAGTTCTGGTCGCCACATAACCAAAAGGATGTGGATGCTTTGGAGAGGGTCCAGAGGAGGTTCACCAGGATGTTGCCTGGTCTGGAGGGCGCGAGCGATGAAGAGAGGTTGAGCAGATTAGGATTATTTTCATTAGAAAGACGGAGGTTGAGGGGGGACCTTATTGAGGTGTACAAAATCATGAGAGGTATAGACAGGGTGGATAGCAAGAAGCTTTTTCCCAGAGTGGGGGATTCAATTACAAGGGGACACGAGTTCAAAGTTTAGGGGGATATGCGTGGAAAGTTCTTTACGCTGAGGGTGGTGGGTGCATGGAATGGATTACCAGTGGAGGTGGTAGACGCGGGCACAATAGCGTCTTTTAAGATGTATCTAGACAGATACATGAATGGGCTGGAAGTAAAGAGATACAGACCCTTAGAAAATAGGCGCCAGGTTTAGATAGAGGACCTGGATTGGCGCAGGCTTGGAGGGCCGCAGGGCCTGTTCCTGTGCTGTAACTTTCTTTGTTCTTTGTTCTTTGTTCTTTGAGTTACATGTGCTGTGGATGAAGGGGAACCGGTGGATGTACTGTACTTAGATTTCTATAAGGCATTTGATAAGATGCCACCTCAAAGTTTATCGTGGAAAATAAAAGCTCATGGTGTCGGGGGTAACATATTGGTATGGAAAGAAGATTGACTAGCTAACAGGAAACCGAATGTCAGCATAAATGGGTAATTTTCTGGTTGGCAAGATGAAAGGAGTGGTGTACCACAGGGATCTTCAACTTTTTACAATTTATATAAATGAATTGGATGAAGGGACCGAAGGTTTGGTTGCTAAATTTTCCCATGACACAAAGATATGTAGGAAACTAAGTTGTGAACAGGACATAGGGGACTGCAAAGGAATATAGATAGGTTAAGTGAGTGGGCAAAGACCTTGAAAATGGAGTATACTGCAGGAAAGTGTGAAATTGTCCACTTTGGCAGGAAGAATAAAAACGAAGCCTGTTATCTAAATGGTGAGAGATTGCAGTGCTCTGAGATGCAAAGGGATCTGGGTGTCCAAGTGCATGAATCACAAAAGGCTAGTAAGCAGGTACAGCACGTAACTGGAAAGCTAATAGAATGTTATTGTTTACTGCAAGAGAAATTGAATACCAAAGTATGGAGGTCATGCTTCAGTTTTACAGGGCATTGGTGAGACCACATCTGCAGTATTGTGTACAGTATTGGTCTCCTTGTTAATGGAATAATGTAATTGTATTGGGGGCAGTACAGAGAAGGCTATTTAGACTGATACCTGGAATGGGCGGGCCGTCTTATGTGGGAATATTGGACAGGCTGGGCTTGTATCCGCTGGACTTTAGAAGAGTAAGAGGCGACTTGATTGAAACATATAGGACTCTGAGGCGTCTTCACGGGGTGGATGTGGAAAGGATGTTTCCCATTGTGGGAGAAACTAGAATTAGGGGTCACTATTTAAAAATAAGGGGGTCACCCATTTAACACACAGATGAGGAGATTTTTTTCCTGTGAGGGTCGTGTGTTTTTGGAAATATTTTCCTCAAAAGGCGCTGGAAGCAGAGTCTTTGAATATTTGTAACTCAGAGGTAGATAGATTATTGATAAGCAAGGGGGTGAAAGGTTATCGGGGGCAGGCGGAAATGTGAAGTCGAGTTTACAATCAGATTAGTCATGATCTTATTGAATGGCAGAGCAGGCTTGAGGGGCTGAGTGGCCTACTCGTGATCCTAATTCATCTGTTCATATTTTCATAAGCTGTGGCTTAGGATGGTACTGTCTCCGAATGTGAACATTTTAGTGCTGCAGCAGCGAAAGCCACAATAAAACCTACATTGAAATCTTCATTTTTTTTTCTGGGTATCAATTGTTTTTCCTACTTCTAATTTCTCGTTTGTCATTGGGTTACAATCAATTTCTGTTACAGCCATGTGAGGAGGGGTCCCAGATCCCTTCTTCTCCTATCTCTCATTTGACCACAATAGGGTTTATTCCTTTTTCGCAGTGGACGTGCTGACCACCTCAGTGAGTATTTTACCTTATACCTTTATTGTGCTCGTGTAAGAACCAGTCAGACAGGTTTTCTGGAGATTAAACAAGAGGTGTGTTTATTATACTTAACAATCTAAACTGGATCTGAATAAAATAATAAACATGTACGCTACACATTCACGCACACACTCACATGAGAATCACACACAAATAAATTAGACTGATAAATACATTGGTGTTGGATGAGAGTCCATGATAAATAAAAAAATATAGACAGTCTGTGAGGTTGGATAATTCTGTGGTCTGCGCCTTTGCCACCTTTACTTATGAGTTTCATGTCATCTGCAGGAGTTGAAATTGTTTATTTTTACATTTAATTCTATATCATGTATCTATCTATATGTCAGGAACAGCACTGGTTCTAATACTGACCCTCGAGAAACATCACTGTATACTTCTCCTCCCCCAGAATAAACAATGTCTGTTCACAACTTCTCTCTGCTTTCTGTCCCTGAGTCAATGTCATATCCACACTATCACTGTCACATTAATCCATGTCTTCCATTTTTCATAACAAGTCTATGAAATGTCATTTGATCACAGGCCTTTTGAAAGTTCATATACATAACACGAAACAAGCTGCCCTCATCAACACTCACAGTTATGTCATCAACTAACTTGATCAAGATTATCAGACATGATTGGTTATCAAGCTATCCATCCTGTTTGTCATTTATTATCAGATGTTTTTCCAAGAAAGATATATTTTTGAGCTGGGTTATGGCCTCCAGAAATTTCCAATCGCCGACATAAGACTGTTTGGTCAGAAGTTACAGGGTTTATCCCATCTCTTTTTTTAAACAGGGTGTATCATTTACAGTCCTCCACTCCCCTGTCACTACTCCCATAGCCAAGGAGGAGTGAAAGCTTCTGGCCAGTGACTCTACCACTCCTTCCCTTAACAAACCTCATACATAACATCCAGTCTGGGTAAATGTTCACTTTATTTTGGAACACTAAATGTTGGTTTGACAGGGGTTAACTGTATCTGTTTGTTCAGTGTGTGTAATTAATGTCAGTCTCCATGCACCCTAATTGTGTCATTGGAGAGTTTTCCACTTCCATTAATAAGGGATTTCTTTCAATGTGTTATTCCAAGCCGGGAGCATCACCTCCAGACTAACAGCAGCTCCAGAGAGTGGGAAAAGATTGATCAGAATCTGAGAACAATAGATTGGAATTTTACAAAAATGGGCAGCAAGAGTTTATCCTATTGGTTTGGCGAAGTTACTGCAGATTATTATTGGAGAACATTAGAAATACGAATCTATTATGCACTAAAGATGATTCAAACGATCTACTATCCCTTCCTCGCTATTATTGGTGTCCCTGGTAAGTCTCTGGATCCAACTATTATATATATAAACCATATGTCACTGACATTTGTTCTTGTCATGTAAATCCTGGGAATACTGAAGCCTCTGTCTTCAGTCTCTCTCACAAAGTCTGCTCGCTATCCACTGTCTGACGCTATTCACTGTCTATATCGACCTCGCTAGCCACTGTCTGAGGCTGAAACAGACAGTTTACAACCTCTATGTTCTATTTATACCTGAGCTGAGTTCATCGTCATGTTCTCTCCATCACTTAACCTGCCTAATACCACTTCCGTAATATCACCCATGTCCACCTCTGTCTCAAAACATCTCCTGCATAAGCCCTCATCCGTGTTTTTGTTAAATCCACACTTGATTATTCCAATTCTGTCCTGGTCACCCTCCCAGTTATAAACCTCCATAAACCACAGACCATCCAGAACTCTGCTGCCTGTAAACTAATATACACCAAATCTCGATCACCCATCACCCCAAATCCTGATCACCCATCACCCCTGTGCTCACTGATCTACATTGGCTCCCGGTCTGGCAGCACCTTAATTTAAATATCTTCATTCTTGTGTTTTAATCCCTCCATGGCCTCACCCCTCCAATTAGTCCCATTTCCCTGTCCATATCCCATATTCTTGAAAATCTTATGCCTTCAACTCTTTTCCAAATTCCCCATTGAAAGTGAGTTGCTTTTTCTCTCTATCTCCCCCGGCTGTGAATTTCATGCTGGTGCCAATGTTACAGAAACCTTGATCCATAAAATGATGCTATCTGCACAGCCGGCCACTTCTAGAGTGGCCAACACAGTGCCCCATGCTGGGCAGGGGACATGCCCGGGCGTTCTATTTATGTGCTGTTAGTGTAAGGAGGGTTCAAGGTGACGTCAGTGCACCAGCCCAACAGTGTTGATGTCTGTCCTTGAAACTTGGTCTGTGGATGTCCACTGACAACCTGTGTTAGTCACTTGTTATTACAAAGGACCAGGCATCGAACTTACAGGTGAGGGGCTTTTGACTTGCTAATGCCATTGTAAAGTTAGTGGAGGTGCTTTGGATGTTTTTCTGGACGTTGTGTTGTGAGCTGCTGCAGACATTCAGGCAGGACAGAAGACTTTGTGACCCAGTTCTGGACGAGGTATGGGGACTGTAGTTACAGTGTCTCTGGGTCTGTAACATGACCAACAAATGGAGCAGAGGCTGCAGAGAGGGGAATCTATGTCAAGAGGCAAGAGGAGGGGGCTCTGCCCTACCCACCAGAGAAGCTTGATTCTGCATGGCAGCAAGCATGGACCACATGACCTCAGTCTGAGCTTCCATTGCAGCACTGAGACGTTGGGTGTCTGCCGTCTGTGCTGCAGTGGAAGCTGAGGCATTGGTCACCAGATATTGTATCATGGCTGGGTCTGCTAGTGATGTCATGGAGTTAGTGACCACTTCCACAGGGGAAAGAATGGGCTTCAATCTCTATGCAATGTCCTGTGCCATCTTGGAGCTGTCTGACAGGCCTGTCAATGGACAAAGTCTCTCAGTGTACATGTCCATCAGCATTCTCCTGTATGCAGTTCCAGCAATGTTCATTTCTGAGTCCTGTGTATTATAACTCGTTTGTGACCTCGCCCTCTGGTGAGCTGACACATGAACTATCCTTTCCCCCTGGCCTGGCTGCAGCTCACTTGTGCGCGGTGACTCACCACGTGTAGATTCCGACTTTATGCCAGCCTCTAAAGCACACACAGTGTAAGTATTTGAACTGTTGGCTGTGAGTATTAGACCAAGTGATGGTGCTTCGCCATCAGTGCTGTGCTGCTGCTCTCTCTCTCTGTCTCCTGGAGTTGCTGTGACTGGGAAGCTGGTAGTTTTGGGTTATCATTGGAAAGTATAAAATTTGATGGGGAAAGTTGGGGTGAGGGATTGGGGGTGGGATGGAAAGCAGGAGGTCAATGGTCCCACCATCTGAATCTTGTACATCATCCCAGACAGCAGGATGAGGGGGAGGTGGGAGTTAAGAAGGGACAGAAGGCAGGAACATAGCATCATCCTGAATACTGTCGGTGATGCCGGATGTTACGGGCTCTGTCACAGCCGGTCCCATGATGTGAAGAACCATCTCCTCCCTCAGGCTCTGGGGATGAAGTTATGCCTGGCCCTCGCCGGAACACTGCTGCTCCCTGTGTTTATGGGCCGCCTTGTCCTGTAAGAGAGAGAGCAGAATGGCAGTGATTGTGTTTCACTGTGTTTGGGTTATTTGCCTGCCATAGCTGAATAGCTGGATGTATGTGGAGGCATTGAGAGGTGGGTGTGAGGCTGGCATCAGTGGAAGGTGTGTGACGGTGAGGTGGAGTAAGTGAATGTTAGGTGTGAGTCCTGAGTATTAGGGATTGCTGATGGGTGAGTGATGGAGCTGTGGTACATTGAGCAGTGTGAGAGGTTGGTTGTGTTGGGGGTAGGAGATGCCATGTGGAGATGAATTCACCGACATTGATCACCCGTGTGAGCTCATTAAACTTCTTCTGGCTCTGCTGCCAGGTCCTCGGGGCCGGACCTCTTGCATTGACCTCCCAGGCCACCTGCTCCCATTCCCTTCGGAGAGTGTTACTTGAGGGCCTCGACCCCACGCCATGAAAACATGGCCTCCCTCCTCCTGCCCCCCTCCATGACTAAGGCCTCCAGCACCACATCCGTGAACTGCAGATCCCTCTCTCTGTCCTAGTATTCCACTTACCTTGTTTCCAATTGCAGAATTCACAGTCAGCAGCAGCAGCACACGCAGCCTCCTGTGATTCAGTGCAGCTTCCCTTTAAGAGGGACAGACTGCCTTTAAAAGCTGAATGCTGGCTGAAACACGAACCAGCCTTACGCACACTTCGCTCCCAGTTAATGTGCAGACAGACATCAGCGCGGGTCACGCTGGGCAGCAAGTAGAATTCATGGAAATGAGGAGAAAGCAGGAGCTTTGTGTGTCACCGGCCTCAACAAGAACGGGAACGGGCAGATCATGAATCACAAACCCTACGCACAGAAGGAGGATATTCAGCCCATTCTGTCAGTGCAGTCTCTTTGAAAGAGATATCAAATTAGTTCCTCTCTCCTCCTTTTGACCCACACTCCAGCTTATTTAATTCCAATTCATGTATTTGCTGAATTCTCTTTTGAAAGATATTATTGAATCTGCTTCCACCATGTTTTCAGGCAGTGAATTCCAGATCCCAACAACTCGCTGTGTAAGAAAATTCTCCTCATTTCACCTCTGGTTCTTTGTCAATTACCTTCAATCTGTGCCTTCTTAATACTGAACTTTCTGACACTGGAAACAGTTTCACATTAATTAACCTATCAAGACCCTTCATGATTTTGAATTCCATATTAAATCTCCCCTTACCCTTCACTGCTCGAAAGAGAACAATCCCAGCTTTTCCAATCTCTCCACGTAACTGAATTCCCAGATCCCTGGTACCATTCTTGTAAATCACCTCAGTATATTTACTAAGTGCTTGACATCCTTACCAAAGTGTGGTGCTCAGAATTGGACACAATTCTCCAGCTGGGACCTAACCAATGATGGATAAACATCAGCATTTCCTCAGCATCAGAGTTTTATTACTCTGTGCCTCTCTCTCTAACACCAAGGACACTACATGTTACATTCAAAGATCTGTGTGTGTACACCCCAGGTCTCTCTAATCCTGCACCAACTTTATAATGGTACCATTGAGTTTATATTGTTTCTCCTCATATTGCCTACCCAAATGTCTCACTTCACACTTCACTGTGTTAAGTTACATCTGCCATGTTCCTGTCCATTTCACCAGTCAGTCTCTGTCCTGCTGAAGTCTGTTACTATCCTTCTCACTGTTTATTCACATTTCTGAGTTTCCTGCCCTCTGAAAACGTTGAAATTGTCCTCTCTGTACACAAGCCCATTGCATTAACATACAGCAACAGTGATTCCAACAGTGACCCTTGGTAACCGCACTTTGTAATTCCCTCCAGACGAAACAACAACCATTCTCTGCTACTCTCTGCTTTCTGTCACTGACCTAATTTCCTGCATGCTGACATTGAAAATAAAAAAAGACTTCCATTTATGTAACGCCTTCATGACCACTGCATGTCGCAAAGCGACTTGCAACCAACGAGTAGTTTTTACCGTTTAGTCAGTCTTGTAATGTAGGAAAAACACAGCCAATGTCTGCACAACAAGATCAAACAAGTAGCAGTGTGGTCATGATCAGATCTGTTTTTGTGATGTTGATTTGAGGGGTAAATGTTGACCAGGACACTGGGAATAATTACCCTGACCTTCAAAATAATTCCATGGGATCTTTACATCCACCTGAGTGGGCAGACGGGGCCTGGCTTTACCTTTTCTTTAATAAGGCGGCACCTCTGACAGCGCAACACTCCCTCAGTACTGCACTGCAGTGTCAGCCTTGATTCTTGTCATCAAGTCCTGCAGTGACACTTGATCCTAGAAGCTTGTGACTGAAAGGGGAGAGAGCGACAAACTGAGCCACTGCTGACATTGGTCCTTTAATCCCATGTGTTTCTAATTCGGTAACACTGCTGTTATGTGCTACTTTATCAAACAGCTGCTGAAAGGATAGGAATATTGGGAAAGTACAGGCAGGAACAATCATGGAATCATAGAATAGCACAGTCCTGAATGATGTCATTCTGCCCATCAAGTCAGTGCTGGCCCTTTCAAAGAACAATCCAGTTCCACCCACTCCCTGACACTTCCACTATATCCTAACATTTTTCCTGCTTCAGATATTTATCCAATTCCCTTTTGGGATCTACTATTGAATCTGTATCCATCAGCCTATCAGACAGTGCATCCCAAATCCAAACCACTCAGAAACAAAAATCCTCATGTCTGCTTCTTTTACCAATCGCCTTAAATCTGTGTCTCTGGTTAGTGACCCCTTGGACATTGGAAACGGTTTCTCTTTATTTAATTTATCTAAACACTTCCTAATGTTAAACAGCTCAATCAAATCTCCTCTGAAAGTTCTCTGCTCGAAGCAGAACAACCCCAGCTACATAACTGTAATCCCTCATGCCTGCACAAATTCTCGTAAAACAGTTCTTTACCCTCTCCAAAGGCTTCATGTCCTTCCTAAAGTGTGGTTCCCAGTATTCGACACCAGACTTCAGGTGCAGCTGAACTAGTATTTTATATGTTTCACATAATGTCCTTGCTTTTGCTTTTTTTGCCTCTATTTATAAAACCGAGGATCCCATATATTTATTAACTGTTTGGCTACAAAGATTTGTGTACAAATACCCCAAGTGTCTCTATTATTTCACCACCTTTATAGTTATACCATTTAACTTGTATTGTCTCTCCTCATTCCTCCTTTCAAAATGTATTAACTCACACATCTGCAATGCCAATTAAATATTGAGAAGATTGAAGCCATTGCTTTCTGTCTCTGCTCAAATATTTCCTAGCTACATACTCCATCCCTCTCCTTTGTAAATGTTTGAGACGAAGCCAAACTGTTCACACACTTGGTTACATAGTTAACCTTGAGATGCCTTGCGATGAGCTTCTGACCAAATTTTCACACCATCAGTAAAATGGCTTATTTCCACCCACAGTGGAGTTGCATTTCTGGTTAAAAAGGAAAGTAATACAATAGTGAGGAAAGATATGAGATCTGATGATGTGGAGTCTGTATGGGTAGAGCTGAGAAACAATAAGGGGCAAAAAACGTTAGTGGGGGTTATATATAGACACCCAAACTGTGGTGGTGATGTGGGAATGGTCTGAAACAGGAAATTAGAGATGCATGCGATAAAGCAACATCTGTAATTATGGGTGACTTAAATCTGCATATAGATTGGTCAAATCAAATTTGTCACAATAACGTAGAGGAGGAATTACTGGATTGTATACAAAAGTCCGAGTGTATCTGGCCTGTGTCCTCAGTACCTTGCTCTAAGGCAGCGAGGCCTGGACAACGTATGTCAGCCAAGAGTGACGTCTCAATTCATTCCATCTTCGCTGCCTCCGGAGAATACTTGGCATCAGGTGGCAGGACCGTATCTCCAACACAGAAGTCCTCGAGGCGGCCAACATCCCCAGCTTGTACACACTACTGAGTCAGCGGCCCTTGAGATAGCTTGGCCACGTGAGCCACATGGAAGATGGCAGGATCCCCAAAGACACATTGTACAGCGAGCTCGCCACTGGTATCAGACCCACCGGCCGTCCATGTCTCCACTATAAAGACGTCTGCAAACGCGACATGAAATCCTGTGACATTGATCACAAGTCGTGGGAGTCAGTTGCCAGCATTCGCCAGAGCTGGCGGGCAGCCAGAAAGACAGGGCTAAAATGTGGCGAGTCGAAGAGACTTAGTACTTGGCAGGAAAAAGGACAGAGGTGCAAGGGGAGAGCCAACTGTGTAACAGCCCCGACAAACAAATTTCTCTGCAGCACCTGTGGAAAAGCGTGTCCAGCTACAACGTATGTCAGCCAAGAGTGACGTCTCAATTCATTCCATCTTCGCTGCCTCCGGAGAATACTTGGCATCAGGTGGCAGGACCGTATCTCCAACACAGAAGTCCTCTAGAATTGACCTTTATAGCCACTCCAGGCGCTGCTTCACAAAATACTGACCACCTCCAGGCGCGTATCCATTGTCTCTCGAGATAACGAGGCCAAAAGAAAAGAAAGTAACTCGGTACAGATTAACATCCTATCAGTTGAAAAGTTGAGTAATGTAGCTGGACAGTTAGGGATTACTCTCGGTCAAAAGCTCGGAAACCCGAAATCCTAAGACCCGTGTGCAACCATTTTTCACTTGAAGCTGAAGACTCACACAGGGTTAGAATTACTAACAGATAGAGTAATGTTAGCTATGGTAAAACTAGAACAGAAGAGACTAGAATTAGAATTCCAGAGAGGGCGAGAAAGAGCAAAGTGAAAGGGAAAAAGTAAGAGTATTCCAGAAGGAGAAGGAAGAAAGGGAGTTGAGGTGGCTCAAACAACTAGAGGAAGACCCAATACACCCAGTGAAGGCACAGCTAGTGAGGGAGCTACCCCGAGATCAGGACCATGCGCCGAGCTCTTAAAGTTCTCCCAGTTCATGAGAAAGTTCAATGAAGAGGATGGCGGAATTTTTTGTCACTTTTGAAAAACTTGCAAAGCAGCTGAAATAGCCCGCAGAGAGATGGACACTGTTTTTGCAAAATAAAATAACAGGAAAAGCCCATGAGGTTTATTCACTGTTGCCAGAGCACTTGGAGAACAGTGTTAGAATCGGATAGAGTCAGCATGGATTTACGAAAGGGAAATCATGCTTGATAAATCTATTAGAATTCTTCGAGGATGTAACTAATAGAGTGGATGAGGGGGATCCAGATAATGTGGTTTATTTGGACTTTCAGAAGGCTTTCGACAAAGTCCCACATAAGAGATTAGTGAGTAAAATTAAAGCGCATGGGATTAGTGGTAGTGTATTGCGATAAATAGAAAATTGGTTGGCAGATGGAAAAAAGAGTAGTGATAAACGGCTTCAGGGTGATTTGGACAAGTTGAGTGAGTGGGCTATTGCATGGCAGATGCAGTATAATGTGAATAAATGTGAGGTTATCCACTTTGTTAGCAAAAACAGGAAGGCAGATTATTATCTGAACGGCGATAAACTGAGAGAGGGGAATATGCAACAAGACCTGGGTGTTCTCGTACACCAGTCACTGAAGGTATGCATGCAGGTGCAACAGGCGGTAGAAAAAGGCGAATGTTATGTTGGCCTTCATAGAGACAGGATTCTAGTACAGGAGCAGGGATGTCTTGCTGCAGTTATACAGGGCTTTGGTGAGGCCGCACTTGGATATTGTGTGCAGTTTTGGTCTCCTTCTCCGAGAAAGGATGTTCCTGCTATAGCGAGAGTGCAATGAAGGTTTATCAGACTGATTCCTGGGATGCCGGGACTGACGTATGAGGAGAGATAGGATTATATTCGCTGGAGTTCGGAAGAGTGAAGAAGGATCTCATAGAAACCTATAAAATTCTAACAGGACTTGACAGGGTAGTTGCAGGAAGGATGCTCCCGATGGTGGGGGAGTCCAGTACCAGGGGTCATAGTCTAAGGATACGGGGTAAACCTTTCAGGACTGAAATGAGGCGAAATTTCTTCACCCAGAGAGTGGTGAGCCAGTGAAATTACGTCATCACTCCCATGTACAAGAGGGATTGGAATATGCTGGCCAGTGCCTCTGCTACTTCCACCATTCCATCCCTCAGCAACCCTCATGCATCCCATCCAGACTGGGTAAATTATCTACTTTATTGTGATACAAAAACGGCTGTATTGAAAAGGGTTAACTGAATCTGTTTGTTCAGTGACTGCAAATAATATCAGTCTCCATGGACCCTAATTGTGTCACTGGAGGTTTGCCATCTTCTCTTAATAAGGGGCTCCCATGTGTTGTCCCATAGTTTCAGCCGGAACATCAGCCCCGGCACAACAGAGATCAGCGGCTCCAGAGAGAGAGAAAGGATAGATCAGAATCTGAGAACAAATGACTGGAATGTAACAACAATGGGTCAGAATCTGAGAACAATAGATTGGAATGTTGCAACAATGGACAGGAGTTTATCCTCGGATCTTTACTACCTTTCTACATATTATGATCGGTTCTCATTAAACACTCGGATCCGTCTCGCACTGAAGATTATTCAATACATTTACTATCCCATCCTGGCTATTATTGGTGTCCCTGGTAAGTCTTTCCATCTAGCTATTAATTCTTTAAACCAAGTTTAACAGCATTACTGCTCCTGTAATTTACTCTGCACCTTTGCTGCCGTTGTATTCCTGGTGAATATGTCCAGCTATTAGCTCGATGAACCATTGCCAACTTTATTGGATTTCTTGACATTTGCTCTCTCATCTTTACTGCTGTTGCTGTCTCTATTTTCCGGTAGGGCATCTGTAAACCCCGTTTCACTGAAATACGGTTCTGTTATGTAAATTTTAGGAAGACTGAAGCCAGTGTCATTGGTCTCCATCACAAACTCCATCCCCCATCTGTGAAACAAATACACCACCCTGTCCAATATCTGAGGCTGTTTGCAATCGGTGAGTTCTATTTAAACCTGAGCTGAGTCCATCTCCATATTCTCTCCAGTACCAACCCTGTCTATGGCCACCTCTGTAATATCCCCCATCTGTGAAACAAATACACCACCCTGTCCAATATCTGAGGCTGAACCAGACTGTTTGCAATCGGTGTATTCTATTTAAACCTGAGCTGAGTCCATCTCCATATTCTCTCCAGTACCAACCCTGTCTATGGCCACCTCTGTAATATCCCCCATCTCCACCTCTGTCTCAGCCAATCTGCTGCATAAACCCTCAACTGTACCTTTGTTAAATCCACACTTGACTATTCCAATTCTATCCTGGTCACCCTCCCAGTTATAAACCTCCATAAACCACAGCCCATCCGGATCTCTGCTGCCTGTATCCTAACTCACACCAAATCGATCACCCATCACCCCTGTGATCACTGATCTACATTGGCTCCTGGTCTGGCAGCATCTTAATTTTAAAATAGTCATTCTTGTGTTTGAATCCCTCCATGGCCTCACCCTTCCAATTAGTCCCATTCTCCTGCCCATTCTCATATTCCTGAAAATGTTTTGACTTCAATCTTTTCTCATTTCTCCTTCTGAAGTGAATCCCTTTCCCACTGTATCTGTCCCGAGCCACTATTTTAGACTCCACAGCACTACTGGTGCTGGCGGTACAGAAGCTGGGATCAATAGAGAGTTGTGAACTGCACAGCCAGGCACTTCTAGTGCGGCCTGCACAGTGCCCCATGCTGGACAGGGCTCTAGCTCAATCGTACCATGTATGTGTTGTTGCTCTGAGGATGGTTTTGAATGTGTTGTCAATGTACCATACCGGCAGCTTTGATGTACGTCTTTGAAACTTGGTCTGTCCATGTCCACTGATCGCATGTGTTAGTCGCTCTCAGCTGAACATACATTCAGCAGCACGAGGAACCCACTCTCGTATTATTTAAAAGGACCAGGCATACAACTTACAGGTGAGGGGCTTTTGACTTACTTCTGTTATTGTAAAGTTAATGGAGGTGCTGTGAATGGTTTGTTGGAGGTTGTGTTGTGAGCTGCTGCAGACATTCAGGGAGGACAGAGGATTTGGTGACCCAACTCTGGACGAGGTATGGTCTATCAGGGGGAAACAGCAGCAGCCAGAGCAGAGGCACCACGGCTGGCACTGTTGTTCTGCAGGGAGGGACAAAGCACAGAAGAGCAATAGTTATAGGGGATTCTATAGTCAGGGGCACAGATAGGCGCTTCTGTGGACATGAAAGAGACTCCATGATGGTATGTTGCATCCCTGGTGCCAGGGTCAAGGATGTCTCTGAACGGACATGGGGCATTCTGAAGGGGAGAAGGTGAACAGCCAGAGGTTGTGGTACACATCGGTACCAATGACATAGGCAGGAAGAGTGATGAGGTCCTGCAGGGGGAGTTTAGGGAGTTAGGTGGAAAGTTAAAAAACAGTACCTCGAGGGTTGTAATCTCTGGATTACTCCCTGTGCCACATGCCAGTGAGGCTAGAAGCAGGAAGATAGTGCAGCGAAACACGTGGCTGAGCAGCTGGTGTAGAAGGGAGGGTTTCAGATATCTGGACCATTGGGCTCTCTTCAGGGACAGATGGGACCTGTACAAGAAGGACGGGTTACATATAAACTGGAGGGGCACTAATATCCTTGCTGCAAGGTTTGCTAGCGTCACTCGGGAGGGTTTAAACCAGTGTGGCAGGGGGGTGGGAACCAGAGCAGTAGGACAGCTAGTGAAATAAATTAAGAGGACATAATAAAGAAGGCCAGTAGGACTAAGAGGAAAAGCAAGCAGGGAGATGTTTCTGAGCACAGCGGGACTGGTGGTCTGAAATGCATTTGTTTCAATGCGAGAAGTATAACGGGTAAGGCAGATGAACTTAGAGCTTGGATTAGTACTTGGAAATATGATGTTGTTGCTATTGCAGAGACTTGGTTGAGGGAAGGGCAGGATTGGCAGCTAAATGTTCCAGGCTTTAGAAGCTTCAGGCGGGATAGAGGGGGATGTAAAAGGGGTGACGGAGTTGCATTACTGGTTAAGGAGAATAACACAGCTGTACTGCGGGAGGACACCTCAGAGAGTTCATGCAGCGAGGCAATATGGGTGGAGCTCAGGAATAGGAAGGGTGCAGTCACGATGTTGGAGGTTTACTACAGGCCTCCCAACAGCCAACGGGAGGTAGAGGAGCAGATATGTAGAGAGATTTTGGAAAGATGTAATGGTAACAGGGTTGCAGTGGTGGGTGATTTTAACTTCCCCAATATTGACTGGGACTCACTGAGTGCCAGGGGCTTGGATGGGGCAGCATTTGTGAGGAACATCCAGGAGGTCTTCTTGAAACAGTATGTATATAGTCTAACAAGGGATGGGGCCATTCTGGACCTGTTATTGGGGAATGAGCTCGGCAAGGTGGTCGAAGTTTCAGTGGGGGAGCATTCCCGGAACAGTGACCATAATTCCATAAGTTTTAAGGTACTTGTGGATAAGGATAAGAGTAGTCCTCGGGTGAAGGTGCTAAATTGGGGGAAGGCTAATTATAACAAAATTAGGCAGGATCTGAAGAATTTAGAATGGGGGCGGCTGTTTGAGGGTAAATCAACATCTGACATGTGGGACTCTTTCAAACGTCAGCTGATTAGAATCCAGGACCAGCATGTTCCTGTGAGGAAGAAAGACAAGTTTGGCAACTTTCGGGAAAGCTTGGATAACACAGGATATTGTGAGCCTCGTCAAAAAGAAAAAGGAAGCAGTTGTAAGGGCTGGATGGCTAGGAACAGACTTGAGGAATATAAAGACAGTAGGAAGGAACTTAAGCAAGGACTCAGGAAGGCTAAAAGGGGTGATGAGAAGTCATTGGCAAACAGGATTAAGGAAAATCCCAAGGCATTTTATACATTTATAAAGAGCAAGAGGGTAACCAGGGAAAGGGTTGGCATATTCAAGGACAGAGATGGGAATCTATGCGTGGGGCCAGAGGAAATGGGCGAGGTGCTAAATGAGTACTTTGCATCAGTATTCACCAAAGAGAAGGACTTGTTGGATGATGAGCCGAGGGAAGGGAGTGCAGATAGTCTCAGTCATCTCATTATCAAAAAGGAGGAGGTGTTGCGTGTCTTGCAAAGCAATAAGATAGATAAGTCTCCAGGGCCTGACGTGATCTACCCTAGAATACTGAGGGAGGGAAGGGAAGAAATTGCTGGGGCCTTGACAGAAATCTTTGCATCCTCATTGGCTACAGGTGAGGTCCCAGAGGACTGGAGAAAAGCCAATGTTGTTCCTTTGTTTAAGAAGGGTGGCAAGGATAATCCAGGAAATTATAGGCCTGTGAGCCTTACGTCAGTGGTAGGGACATTATTAGAGAGGATTCTTCGGGACAGGATTTACTCCCATTTGGAAACAAACGAACTTATTAGCGAGAGACAGCATGGTTTTGTGAAGGGGAGGTCGTGTCTTACTAATTTGATTCAGTTTTTTGAGGAAGTGACGAAGATGATTGATGAAGGAAGGGCATTGGATGTTATCTATATGGACTTTAGTAAAGCCTCTGACAAGGTCCCGCATGGCAGACTGGTACAAAAGGTGAAGTCACACGGGATCAGAGGTGAGTTGGCAAGATGGATACAGAAGTGGCTCGGTCATAGAAGACAGAGGGTATCAGTGGATGGGTGTTTTTCTGAATGGAGGGATGTGACGAGTGGTGTTCCGCAGGGATCAGTGCTGGGACGTTTGATGTTTGTAGTACGTGCAAATGATTCGGAGGAAAATGCAGCTGGTCTGATTAGTAAGTTTGCGGAGTTGCAGATAATAATGAGGATTGTCAGAAGATACAGCAGGATATAGATCGGTTGCAGACTTGGGCGGAGAAATGGCAGATGGAGTTTAATCCGGACAAATGTGAGGTAATGCATTTTGGAAGGTCTAATGCAGGTGGGAGGTATACAGTAAATGGCAGAACCCTTAGGAGTATTGACAGGCAGAGAGATCTGGGCGTACATGTACACGGGTCACTGAAAGTGGCAACGCAGGTGAATAAGGTATTCAAGAAGGCATACGGCATGCTTGCCTTCATCGGACGAGGCACAGAGTATAAAATTGGCATGTCATGTTGCAGCTGTACGGAACCTTAGTTAGGCCACACTTGGAATTTTGCGTGCAATTCCGACTGCCACACTACCAGAAGGACGTGGAGGCTTTGGAGAGGGTACAGAGGAGGTTCACCAGGATGTTGCCTGGTCTGGAGGGCATTAGTTATGAGGAGAGGTTGGAAAAACTCGAATTGTTTTCACTGAAACGACGGAGGTGGAGGGGCGACATAATCGAGGTTTACAAAGTTATGAGCGGCATCGACAGAGTGGATAGTTACAAGCTTTTTCCCAGGGTGGAAGAGTCAGTTACTAGGCGACATAGGTATAAGGTGCGAGGGGCAAAGTTTCGAGGGAATCTGCCAGGCAGATTCTTTACACTGAGGGTGGTGAGTGCCTGGAACTTGCTGCCGGGGGAGGTGTTAGAAGCAAATACGATAGCGACGTTTAAGAGACATCTTGACAAATGCATAAATAGGAAGGGAATAGAGGGATATGAGCCCCGGAAGTGCAGAAGGTGTTAGTTTAGGCAGGCATCAAGATCGGCGCAGGCTTGGAGGGCCGAATGGTCTGTTCCTGTGCTGTACTGTTCCTTGGTATTTGTTCTTGACTGTAGTTACAGTGTCCCTGGGTCTGTAACACGACCAACAAATGGAGCAGAGGCTGCAGAGATGGGAAGCTATGTAAAGAGAGAGGAAGAAGGGGCTCTGCCCTACCCTCCCTGGGTTTTCCAAGAGCACTTTTCCTATGCACACCTAATCCAGGAGCAGTGTGTGAGGCAAGTCTGATTCAATTAGGAGGTGGTCACAGAGCTGTGTCACCTCCTGCAACACGACCTGGAGCCTCACTGCGTGCCGTTCTGGTCGCCACATTACCAAAAGGATGCTTTGGAGAGGGTGCAGAGGAGGTTCACCAGGATGTTGCCTGGTATGGAGGGCGCTAGCTATGAAGAGAGGTTGAGTAGATTAGGATTATTTTCATTAGAAAGACGGAGGTTGAGGGGGGACCTGATTGAGGTGTACAAAATCATGAGAGGTATAGACAGGGTGGATATCAAGAAGCTTTTCCCCAGAGTGGGGTTTGAATTACTAGGGGTCACGAGTTCAAAGTGAGAGGGGAAAAGCTTAGGGGGCATATGCGTGGAAAGTTCTTTACGCAGAGGGTGGTGGGTGCCTGGAACGCATTGCCAGCGGAGGTGGTAGACGCGGGCACGATAGCGTCTTTTAAGATGTATCCAGACAGATACATGAATGGGCAGGAAGCAAAGAGATACAGAGCCTTAGAAAATAGGCGAATGTTTAGATAGAGGATCTGGATCGGCGCAGGCTTGGAGGGCCGAAGGGCCTGTTCCTGTGCTGTAATGTTCTTTTTTCTTTTGTTCTTTCTCACACCAGGGTGAGGACGGTGTTGTCAGTGGCTGTTAAAGTCACAGTTTCATTGAACTTCCATGTATCTGAATATTTCCAGGCAGGAGCATGAGACATATCAAACATAGAGACATCGAGAGTGATAGATACATTTATGGCACAGAAGATGGCCATTCAGCCCCTCGGGGCCCGCTCCCTGTGGAACAATCCAGTCAGTCCCACTCTCCCAGTCAGTCCCCGTATCCCTGCAAGATCATCTCCTTCGGGTGTCCATCCAGTATCCTTTTGAATTCATTGTCTCTAACGATGAAGTCCAAGATCTGATATGCTTCGCTAAACACTCTCCTAATATGTCCTGCCAACTTCAAATATCAATGCATATGCAGCCCCAGGTCGCTCTGTCCCTGCACAATCTTTAGAACTGTGTCATTAAGTCTATATTACCTTCCTATTCCTTCTGACAAAATACATCATCTCACACTCCGTTGTATGAAATTCCACCTGCCACTTCTCTGTCCATTCTGCTAGCCTATCTATATCCTGCTACAGGTGGTTTGCAACATCATCACTGTTTACCACACCTCCAAGATTGGTATCATCGGAAAGTTTTGAAAATCTACTCTGTATTCCAAGATCCATGTAACTTATATATAGCAAAAAAACAAACAGTGGTCCTAAGCACTGACCCTTGGGGAAAATCACTGTCTACCATCCTCCAGTCTGAAAAACAACCATTTAACACATTTCTCTTTTTTATGTCCTATGGACAATTTTTGATCCAATTAGATGCTATTCCATGAGGTTCAATTTTGTTTGCCAAGCTTCTGTGTGTTTCTTCGTCAAATAATTTCATAAAATCCACGGAGACAACATCCACCACATTCCCTTCATCAACCTTCTCTGATTTTCTAAATAAATTCAATTACTTCATCAAGCATGATCTGCCTTTTAGAAATCCGTGCTGACAATCCTTAATTAACTCAACCTCTCCAAGTGTGTGTTATCCTTTTCCCCTGATTATTGTTTCTAAAACTTTCCTCACAACTGATGTTAAACTAACTGGCCAGTAGTTACTAGGACTGTGTGTTGTCCATTGATAATTCTGGGAGGTGAGGGTGACCATCTATATCATCAATATCTCCCTCAGCAGGGAGAAGCAGGATGAAAGATCCCGTGGCTTTGTCAGGATAGCGGGATTCCTGATGGTGTAGGTGGCTCTGCGGGGCCCCCATGTCAACCCATGGGTTGACGTACAGGGACTGAAATAACTCTCACTCCATCAATGTACAGTTGGTGTCTGAGCATGGCCAGTACGTCATGTTGGTGAATGTCCACCATCGTGGCAGCAGCCACCATACCTTCATTCTGAAGCAGTCAGCCGGTCCCAACACATCGGGGCTCCATGAAGAACCAGAATGTAGCTCCTTGGAGACAAATGAACCCCCTCTAGACACAGCCCATGCTTCTACACCCTCAATCCACCTCCCACCATCAACAGTTAGTTACGCAATTAGCATGTGTATAATGTGAGCAATGGAGTCGCCAGGAACATGGTGGAACAGACCATCGGTGTGATGAAGCAATGCTTCCGATGTCTGAAGCGCTCGGGGAGAGCCCGCCAGTATTCATTGGAGCAGGTGTCCAAGTTCATGGTGTTCTGCTGCACCCTTCATATCATCACCATCATGAGGACACAGGCATTGGCACCAGGAATCCAGAGGCCACCTCAGGAGGAGGTGGGAGGGAAGATTTTCCTGGATGCCTTCGACCCGGACAGGCTGTCGGAGAGTCCCTGCTAAGATTCCAGTTCCCATAGGACAACTTCCCTTTCCAGCCATGAATTCCCCATTCTCCACCATTACACCCATCTGAGACGCCCCATCACAGTGTCCCCTTGGTCAGCATCCTGTAATAAAAACATCAGAGAATTATTGCAGCACAGAAGGACCAATTCAGCCTTTCGTGTCTGCACTGGCTCTCCGAATGAGCAATTCACCCAGTGCCGTTCCCTGCCTTCTTCCTGTAATCCTGCACATTCTTCCTTCTCATATAACAATCTATTCAGCTTTAATTGAACCTGCCTCCTCCATACTCTCAGGCAGTGCATTCCAGACTCTAACCAATCACTGTGTGAAAAAATATTTTCCTCAGGTCGTCTTTGCTTCTTTTACCCATGACTTTAAATCTGTGCCCTCTCTTTCTCGATCCTTTCACGAGTGGGAACTGTTTCTCTCTATGTACTCTATGCTGACACCTCATGATTTTTGAAACCTCTAATAAATCACCTCTCGGCCTTCTCCGAGAAAAACAGTCCTAACTTCTCCAATCTATCTTCATAACTAAAATTCCTCAATCTGGGAATGATTCTGGTCAATCTTTTCTGCACTCTCTCCAATGCCCTCGCGTCTTTCCTCAAGTGTGGCACCCAGAACTGGACGCAATACCACAGCTGAAGCTGAAATAGTGTCATATAAGTTCAATATAACTTCCTTGCTCTTGTACTCGATGCCCATAGTAATAAAGCCCACGATACTGCATGCTTTATTAAACACTTTCTCAACCTGTTCTGCCGCCTTCAATGACTTCTGCACATATGCACACAGGTTCTTCTGCTCCTGAACACCCTATAGAATTGTATATTGTCACCCCATGTTCTTCCTACCAACATGAATCACTTCACATTTCCCTGTATTGAACGACATCTGCCACCTGTCTGCCCATTCCATCAACTTGTGTGTGCTCTTTTGAAGTTCTACACTATCCTCCTCACAGTTCACAATGCTTCCAACGTTCGTATCAGCTGCAAACTTTGAAATTGTGCCCTGTACACCCAGGTTTAGGTTCTTAATATATATCAGGAAAAGCAAGGATCCCAACACTGATCTCTGGGGAACTCCACCACAAACCTTCCTCCAGCCTGTAAAACATCCATTAACCACTACTCTTTGTTTCCTGTCACTCAGCTAATTTCGTATCCATGTTGCTAATGTCCCTTTTATTCTATGAGCGACAAGTTTGCTCACAGGTCTGTTGTGTGGCATTGTATCAAAAGGTTTTTGCATGCAGGGAATAGTTAAATGTCTGGAATGCACTGCTTGAGAATGGTGGAGGCAGGTTCATTTGAAACTGAATAGACCGTTATATGAAAGTCAATGTACACCACATCAACAGAATTGCCCTCACCAACTATCTCTGATACCACCTCAAACATCTCCAGAAAATTAGTTAAACATGATGTTCTCTCAAGAAATCCATGCTGGCTTGTTTAATTAACTTGCATTTGTCCATGTGACTATTAGCTTTGTCCAAGAATATTTCTTTCTCGAAGTTTTCCCACCACCGAAGTTTAACAGACAGGCCTGTAGTTGCTGGCCTTATCTTTACACCCTTTTTTGAACAAGGGTGTAACGTTTACAATTCTCCAGTCGTCTGGCATCACCCCGAGTCTAAGAAAGACTGAAAAATTATGTCCAGTGCCTCTGCGATCTCCACCCTCACTTCCCTCAGTATCTTTGGATACATCTCATCTGGTCCTGGTGCCTTATTCAATTTAATTCCAGACAGCCTATCTAATACTTCCTCTTTATCAATTTTAAACCCCACTAGTGTCCGACTTATCTCCTCTTTCAACATTGCCTGGGTTGCATCTTAGAATCATAGACAGTTTATGGCACACAGAGAGACCACTTGGCCCATCGTGTCTATGCTGTCCAAAAAACGATCCATCCATTCTAATCCTACCTTCCAGCATTTGATAGATTACAGCACTTGAGGTGCATATCCAGACACCTTTTGAATGAGTTGTTGGTTTCTGCCTCAACTACTCTTTCGGACAGTGAGTTCCAGACTCTGACCACCCGCTGGGTGAAAAATAAAATCCGCAGCTCCCTTTTAGTCTTTCTACCAATCACTTTAAGTCCATGCCCCCTCGCCACTGACCTCTTTGCTAAGGTGAATGGACCCTTCAGCTCCACTCTACTCTCAGTTTTGTACATTTCAATCAGATTTACCCTCAGCCTTCTCTAATTCAAGGAGAACAGTCCCAGCCTGTCCAATCTTTCCTCAGAGCTGCATTTTTCCAGTCCTGGCAAGATCCTCGTAAATCTCCTGTGTACCCTCTCGAGTGCAATTACATCTTTTCTGTAATGAGCTGACCAGAACTGCACACAGTCCTCAAGTTGTGTCCTAACCAATGAGTTATAGAATTCTAGCATAACCTCCCTGCTCGTATATTCTATACCTTGGCTAATAAAGGAAAGGATTCCATATCTTCTTCCTTGGTAAAGACAGGTGGAAATTATTCATTTATTACCTCAGCTATATCCTCTGCCTCCATGTGCAAATCCCCTTTTTGGTCCTGAGTCGGCCCCATTATTCCTTTTACTACCCTTTTACTATTTAGATGCCGATAGAAAACTTTAGGATTTCCTTTAATGCTCGCCTCTTTTCATGCTCTCTCTTTGCTTCCCTAATTTGCTTTTTCACTTCCCCTCTGGACTTTCAATATTCAGCCTGTTTCTCAATAGTATTTTCTACCTGATGTCTGTTATATCAGACATAAACTTGTCAACCTTTCGTGCGGCCTTCAAAGATCTGTCTGAATACACACCAAGTCTCTCTGTAACAAAAACAAGAAATGCTGGAGTCACTCAGCAGGTCTGGCAGCATCTGTGGAAAGAGAAGCAGAGTTAACGTTACGAGTCTCTCTGTTCCTGTCTCCTCATTTAAACAATACCCCTTTGTTTCTGTTGCCTTCCCTTACACTTCCTACCCAAATGTCTAACTTCACACTTCACTGTGTTCATTTCTATTTGCCATGTTCCTGCTCATTTCACTGGTCAGTCGCTGTCGTCCTGAAGTCTGTTACTATCCTTCTCACCGTTTATTAACATTTCTGAGTTTCCTGCCAACTTTGACATTATCCCCTCTGTACACAAGCCCATTGTATTAACAAACAGCAACTGGGGCGGCACAGTGGCGCAGTGGTTAGCACCGCAGCCTCACAGCTCCAGCGACCCGGGTTCAATTCTGGGTACTGCCTGTGTGGAGTTTGCAAGTTCTCCCTGTGTCTGCATTGGTTTCCTCCGGGTGCTCCGGTTTCCTCCCACATGCCAAAGACTTGCAGGTTGATAGGTAAATTGGATATTATAAATTGCCCCTAGTATAGTTAGGTGGTATGGAAATATAGGGACAGGTGGGGATGTGGTAGGAATATGGAATTAGTGTAGGATTAGTATAAATGGGTGGTTGATGGTCGGCACAGACTCGGTGGGCCGAAGGGCCTGTTTCAGTGCTGTATCTCTTAAAAAAAACTGTGATCCCAACAGTGACCCTGGGGAACCTCACTGTGTACTTCCCTCCAGGCTGAAGAATAACTATTCTCCACTACTCTCTACTTTCTGTCACGCCGCTAATTTCCCACATGCTGACATTGAAAATAAAAAACAGACTTCCATTTATGAAACGCCTTTCATGACCACTGCATGTCAAAAAAGTGAATTACAACCAATGTATACTTCTTGAAGCGAAGTCACTCTTGTAATGTAGGAAACAGGCAGACAATTTCTGCACAGCAAGATCCCACAAGCAGTAATGTGAGAATGATGAGATCTGTTTTTGTGATGTTGATTGAAGGAAAAAATATTGACCAGGACACCGGGAATAATTCCCCTGCTCTGCTTCTGCATAGTGCGATGGGATCCTTAACATCCACCTGAGAGGGCAGACTGCAACTTGGTTTAAAGTTTCATTCGATAGACTGCACCTCTGACAGTGCAGCACACCCTCAGTACTGCACTGCAATGTCAGCATTGATTCTTGTGATCATGTCCTGCAGTGACACTTGATCCTGGAAGCTTGCCACTGAAAGGGGAGAGAGCTACAAACTGAGCCACAGCTGACATTGGTCCTTTTATCCCGTGTGTTTCTAATTCGGTAACACGGCTGTTATTTGGTACTTTCTCAAACGCCTTGTGAAAGGATTGGAATATTGTGAAAGTCCAGGTGGGAACCATCATAGAATCATCGAATAGCACAAACTGAATGAGGAAATTCGGCCCATCAAGTCTGTGCTGGCCCTTTCAAAGAGCAATCCAGTTAGTCCCACTCCCTGGCTCTTTCACTATATCCTTGCATTTTTTCTCCTTCAGATATTATCCAATTCCCTTTTGGGATCTACTATTGAATCTGTATCCATCAGCCTATCAGACAGTGCATTCCAAATCCAAACCACTCAGAAACAAATATCCTCATGTCTGCTTCTTTTACCAATCGCCTTAAATCTGTGCCTCTTGGACATTGGAAATAGTTTCTCTTTATATAATGTATCTAAATCCTTCCTAATGTTAAACACCTCAATCAAATCTCCTCTGAAAATTCTCTGCTCTAGGCAGAACAACCCCAGCTACATAACTGTAATCCCTCATGCCTGGACAAATACTAGTAAAACAGTTCTGTACCCTCTCCGAAGGCTTCATGTCCTCCCTAAAGTGTGGTTCCCAGTATTCGAAACAAGACTCCAGGTGCAGCTGAAATAGTATTTTATATATGTTTCACATAATGTCCTTGCTTTTGTTCTTTTTGCCTCTATTTATAAACCCTAGGATCCCATATATTTATTAACTGTCAAGTTAACCTTTCCTGCCACCTTCAAAGATTTGTGTACAAATCCCAGGTGTCTCTGTTATTTCACCATCTTTATAGTTGTACCATTTAACTTGTATTGTCTCTCTTCATTCATCCTTTCAAAATGTATTACTTCACACATCTGCAATGTCAATTAAATATTGAGAAGATTGAAGTCATTGTTTTCTGTCTCTGCTCCAAACATTTCCTAGTTACACACTCCATCCCTCTCCTTTGTAAATGTTTGAGACTAAGCCAAACTGTTCACAGACTTAGTTACATAGTTAACCCTGAGATGCCTTGAGATCAGCTTCCTACCAAATATTCACACCATCAGTAAAACGGCCTATCTCCAACCCTGGTGGAGTTGCATTGCTGGTTAAAGAGTCAATGAACGCAATAGTGAGGCAGGATATTAGCTCTGACGATATCGAATCTGTATGGGTAGAGCTGAGAAACACTAAGGGGCAGAAAACGTTAGTGGGGGTTGTATATAGACCCCCAAACTGTAGTGCTGAATTTGGGAATGGCATTGGACAGGAAATTAGAGACGCATGCGATAAAGGAACATCTGTAATTATGGGTTTCTTGAATCTGCATATAGATTGGGCAAATCAAATTGGTCACAATACATTGTGGAGGAATTCCTGGAGAATATACGGGATGGTTTTCAGGACCAATTCTTTGAGGAACCAACTGGAGAACAGGCCATCCTAGACTGGCTATTGTACAGTGAGAGAGGAATAATTGACAATCTAGTTGTGCGAGATCCCTCGGGGATGAGCGACCATAATATGATAGAATTCTTCATCATGATGGAGAGTGTCCTAGTTGATTCTGAGACTAGGGTCGTGAATCTTAATAAAGTAAGCTACGAAGGTATGAGGCATGAGTCGTTGATGATACATTGGGAAACGTTACTTAAAGAGATAACGCTGGAAAGGCAATGGCAAACATTCAAAGAGTGGATGGATGAACTGCAACAATTGTTTATCCCTGTCTGGCGCAAAAGTAAAATGGAAAAGGTAGCCAAATCATGGCTTGCAAGGAAAATTAGAGATAGCGTTAGATCCAAGGAAGAGGCATATAAATTTGCCAGGAAAACAACAACAGACCTGAGGATTGGGAGCAGTTTAAAATTCAGCAAAGGAGGACCAAGGGATTGATTGAGAAGGGGAAAATGGAGCACGAGAGTAAGCTTGCGGGGAACATAAAAACTGACTGTAAACGAATCTATACGTATGTGAAGTGGAAAAGATTGGCGAAGACAAATGAAGGTCCGTTACAGTCAGAAACAGGGGGATTTATTCAGGGAAACAAAGAAATGGCTGACCAACTAAATGCATACTTTAGTTCTGTCTTCACAAAGGAGTACGCCAATATCATACCAGAAATGTTGGTGAATACAGGGTTTAGTGAGAGAGAGGAACTGAGAGAAATCAGTATTAGTAGAGAAATGGTGTTGGGGAAGTTGATGGTATTGAAGGCCGATAAATCCCCAGGGCCTAGTAATCTCCATCCCAGAGTACATAGGAAGTGGCCCGAGAAATAGTGGATGCATTGGTGGTCATCTTCCAAGATTCTATGGACTCTGGAACAGTTCCTACAGATTGGAAGGTAGCTAATGTTACCCCACTAATAAAAAAGGAAGGTAGAGAGAAAGCAGGAAATTGTAGACCAGTCAGCCTGATATCGGTCGTGGGGAAAATCCTGGAGTCCATTATCAAAGATTTTGCAGCAGAGCACTTGGAGAATAGTGGTAGAATCGGACAGAGTCAGCATGGATTTATGAAAGGGAAATCATGCTTGATAAATCTACTAGAATTCTTCGAGGATGTAACTAGTAGAGTTGATGAAGGGGAGCCAGTGGATGTGATTTATATCCACTTTCGGAAGGCTCTCGACAATGTTCCACGTAAGGGTTTAGCGTGTAAAATTAAAGCACATGGGATTGGGGGTCGTGTATTGCGATAGATAGAAAATTGGTTGGGAGACAGGAAACAAAGCATTGGAACATGCGGATCTTTTTCTGAATGGCAGGCAGTGACTAGTGGGGTACCGCAGGGATTGGAGCTAGGACCCGAGCTATTCACAATATATATTAATGATTTAGATGAGGAAACTAAATGTAATATCTCCAGATTTACAGCTGATACAAAATTGGGTGTGAGGGTGAGTTGTGAGTAGAATGCAGAGAGGCTTCCGGGTGATTTGGACAAGTTGAGTGAGTGGGCAAATGCATGGCAGATGCAGTATAATGTGGATAAATGTGAAGTTATCCACTTTACTAGCAAAAACAAGAAGGCAGATTATTATCTGAACGGCTATAAACTGAGAGAGGGGAATATGCAGCGAGACCTGGGTGTTCTCGTACACCAGTCACTGAAGGTAAGCATGCAGGTGCAACAGGCGGTCGAAAAAGGTGAATGTTATGTTGGCCTCTATAGAGACTGGATTCGAGTACAGGAGCAGGGATGTTTTGCTGCAATTATACAGGGCCTTGGTGAGGCCGCACTTGGAATATTGTGTGCAGTTTTGGTCTCCTTATCTGAGGAAGGATGCTCTTGCTATAGAGGGAGTGCAGTAGAGTTTTACCAGACTGATTCCTGGGGTGGTAGGACAGTCGTATGAGGAGAGATTGAGTCGGTTAGGACTATATTCACTGGAATTCAGAAGAGCGAGGAGGGATCTCATCGAAAGCATTAAACTTCTAACATGGCTTGACAGGGTAGATGCAGGAAGGATGTTCCCGATGGTGGGGGACTCCCGGACCAGGTGTCATAGTCTAAGTATATGGGGTAAAACTTTCAGGACTGAAATGAAGAGACGTTTCTTCACACAGAGAGTGGTGAGCCTGTGGAAATCTGTCATCACGCCCATATCCAAGGGGGATTGGAAGATTCTGGCCAGTGCCTCGGCTATTTCCACCATTGCTTCCCTCAGCAACCCTCATACATCCCATCCAGACTGGATAAATGTTCAACTTTATTGTGGTACAAAAGTGTTGGATTGAAAAGAGTTCACTGATTCTGTTTGTTCCGTGACTATACATAATGTCAGTCTCCATGGACCCTAATTGTGTCACTGGACGTTTTCCATCTTCTATTAATAAGGGGCTTCTTTCAATGTGTTATTCCATAGTGTCAGTGGGAACATCAGCCCCGGCACTTAAAAAGATCAGCTGCTCCAGAGAGATAGAGAGAGGATAGGTTAGAATCAGAGTACAAAAGACTGGAATGTTACAACAATGGGTCAGAATCTGAGAACAATAGATTGGAATGTTACAACAATGGACAGGAGTTTATCCTCGGATCTTTACTACCTTTCTACGTATTTTGATTGGATGTCATTAAACTCTCGGATCTATCTCGCACTGAAGATTATTCAATACATTTACTATCCCATCCTGGCTATTATTGGTGTCCCTGGGAAGTCTCTCTATCTGGCTATAAATCCTTTAAACCATGTTTAACTGCATTACTGCTCCTGTAATTTACTCTGCCCTTCTTGCTGCCATTGTATGCCTGGTGAATATCTCCAGCTATTAGCTCAACAAACCATTCTGAACTGTATTACAGTTCTTGTCATTTACTCTCTCATCTTTGCTGTTGTTGCAGTCTCTATTTCAGGCCAGGAGATCTGTAAACCCTGTTTCACTGAAATACTGTTCGGTTATGTAAATTTTGGGAAGACGGAAGCCAGTGTCATTGGTCTCCATCAGAAACTCATTCCCCTATCTGTGAAGCACATACTCCACCCTGCCCAATATCTGAGGCTCAACCAGACAGTCTACAACTTCTGTGTTATATTTCAACCTGAGCAAAGTTCATCTTCATATTCTTTCCATCACTAACCCTGCCTAATATAACCTCTATGATATCACCCAACTCCACCTCTGCCTCAGCCCATCTACTGCATAAACCCTCATCCGCATCACTGTTAAATACACAGTTGACTATTCCAATTCCATCTTGTTCACCCTCACAGTTCTAAACCTCCATAAACCACAGCCCATCCAGAACGCTGCTGCCTGTATTCGAACTCACAGCAAATCCCGATCACCCATCACCCCTGTGCTCACTGTTCTCCATTGGCTCCCGGTATGGCAGCACCTTAATTTTAATATTCTCATTCTTGTGCTTGAATCTCTCCATGGCCTCACCCTTCCATTTATTCACTTTCCCCTCTCCAATTCCTATGGAACAGAGAGCATTACAGCGCAGTACAGGCCCTTCGGCCCTCGATGTTGCGCCGACCTGTGAAACCATCTGACCTACACTATTCCATTTTCATCCATATGTCGATCCAATGACCACTTAAATGCCCTTAAAGTTGGCGAGTCTACTACTGTTGCAGGCAGGGAGTTCCACGCCCCTACTACTCTCTGTGTAAAGAAACTACCTCTGACATCTGTCCTATATCTATCACCCTTCAACTTAAAGCTATGTTCCCTCGTGTTTGCCATCACCATCCGAGGAAAAAGGCTCTCACTATCCACCCTGTCCAACCCTCTGATTATCTTATATGTCTCTATTAAGTCACCTCTTCTCCTCCTTCTCTCTAACGAAAACAACCTCAAGTCCCTCAGCCTTTCCTCGTAAGACCTTCCCTCCATACCAGGCAACATCCTAGTAAATCTCCTCTGCACCTTTTCCAAAGCTTCCACATCCTTCCTATAATGCGGTGACCAGAACTGCATGCAATACTCCAGGTGCGGCCGCACCAGAGCTCTGTACAGCTGCAGCATGACCTCGTGGCTCCTAAACTCGATCCCCCCACTAATAAAAGCTAAAACACCATATGCCTTCTTAACAGCTCTATTAACCTGGGTGGCAACTTTCAGGGATTTATGTACCTGGACACCAAGATCTCTCTGCTCATCTACACAACCAAGAATCTTCCCATTAGCCCAGTATTCTGCAATCCTGTTACTCCTTCCGAAGTGAATCACCTCACACTTTTCCACATTAAACTCTATTTGCCATCTCTCAGCCCAGCTCTGCAGCCTATCTATGTCCCTCTGTAACCTACAACATCCTTCGGCACTATCCACAACTCCACCGACCTTCGTGTCATCCGCAAATTTACTGACCCACCCTTCTACACCCTCATCCAGGTCATTTATAAAAATGACAAACAGCAGTGGCCCCAAAACAGATCCTTGCGGTAGACCACTAGAAACTATACTCCAGGATGAACATTTACCATCAACCACCACACTCTGTCTTCTTTCAGCTAGCCAATTTCTGATCCAAAGCACTAATTCACCTTCAATCACATACTTCTGTATTTTCTGCAATCGCCTACCGTGGGGAACCTTATCAAACGCCTTACTGAAATCCATATACACCACATCCACGGCTTTACCCTCATCCACCTGTTTGGTCACCTTGTCAAAAAACTCAATAAGGTTTCTGAGGCACGACCTACCCTTCACAAAACCGTGCTGACTATCTCTAATGAAATGATTCTTTTCAAGATGATTATAAATCCTGTCTCTTGTAACCTTTTCCAACATTTTACCCACAACCGAAGTAAGGCTCACAGGTGGAGAATTACCAGCACTGTCTCTACTCCCCTTCTTGAACAAGGGGACAACATTTGCTATCCTCCAGTCCTCCGGCACTACTCCAGTCGACAATGACGACTTAAAGATCAACAACAACGGCTCTGCAATCTCCTCCCTGGCTTCCCAGAGAATCCTCGGATAAATCCCATCTGGTCCAGGGGACTTATCTATTTTCACACTTTCCAAAATTGCTAACACCTCCTCCTTGTGAACCTCAATCCCATCTAGCCAAGTAGTCTGTATCTCAGTATTCTCCTCGACAACATTTTCTTTCTCCACTGTAAATACTGACGAAAAAATATTCATTTAACACTTCCCCTATCTCCTCCGATTCCACACACAACATCCCACTACTATCCTTGATTGGCCCTAACCTATCTCTAGTCATTCTTTTATTCCTGATATACCGATAGAAAGCCTTAGGGTCTTCTTTGATCCTATCCGCCAATGACTTCTCGTGTCCTCTCCTTGCTCTTCTTAGCTCTCCCTTTAGATACTTCCTGGCTAGCTTGTAACTCTCAAGCGCCCTAACTGAGCCTTCACGTCTCATCCTAACATAAGCCTTCTTCTTCCTCTGGACAAGCTCTTCAACTTCTTGAGTAAACCACGGCTCCCTCGCTCGACAACTTCCTCCCTGCCTGACAGGTACATACTTATCAAGGACACGCAGTAGCTGCTCCTTGAATAAGCTCCACATTTCGATTGTGCCCATCCCCTGCAGTTTCCTTCCCCATCCTACACATCCTAAATCTTGCCGAATCGCATCATAATGTCCTTTCCCCCAGCTATAATTCTTGCCCTGCTGTATATGCCTGTCCCTGCTCATCGCTAAGGTAAACTTAACCGAATTGTGATCACTATCACCAAAGTGCTCACCAACTTCTAAATCTAACACCTGGCCGGTTCATTACCCAGTACCAAATCCAATGTGGCATCGCCCCTGGTTGGCCTGTCTACATACTGTGTCAGAAAACCCTCCTGCACACACTGGACAAAAACTGACCCATCTAAAGTACTCGAACTATAGTATTTCCAGTCAATATTTGGAAAGTTAAAGTCCCCCATAACCACTACCCTGTTACTCTTGCTCCTGTCAAGAATCATCTTTGCTATCCTTTCCTCTACATCTCTGGAACTATTTGGAGGTCTATAGAAAACTCCCAAAAGGGTGACCTCTCCTCTCCTGTTTCTAACCTCGGCCCAGACTACCTCAGTAGACGAGTCCTCAAACGTCCTTTCTGCCGCTGTATTACTTTCCTTGATTAACAATGCCACACACCCCCCCCCCCCCCCCCTTTCACCCTCTTCTCTGTTCTTAGTGAAACATCTAAATCCCGGAACCCGCAACATCCATTCCTGCCCCTGCTCTACCCATGTCTCTGAAATGGCCACAACATCGAGATCCCAGGTACCAACCCATGCTGAAAGCTCACCCACCTTATTCCGGATGCTCCTGGCGTTGAAGTGGACACATTTTAAACCAAGCTCTTGCTTGCCAGTGCCATCTTGTGTCCATATAACCTTATCCCTGACCTCACTACTCTCAACATCCTGCACACTGGAACTACAATTTAGGTTCCCATCCCCCTGCTGAATTAGTTTAAACCCCCCCGAAGAGCACTAGCAAATCTCCCCCCCAGGATATTGGTACCCCTCTGGTTCAGGTGAAGACCATCCTGTTTGTAGAGGTCCCACCTACCCCAGAAAGAGCCCCAATTATCCAGGAAACCAAAACCCTCCCTCCTGCACCATCCCTGCAGCCACGTGTTCAACTCCTCTCTCTCCCTAATCCTCACTTCACTAGCACGTGGCACGGGCAACAACCCAAAGATAACAACTCTGTTTGTTCACGCTCTAAGCTTCCACCCTAGCTCCCTGAATTTCTGCCTTAAATCCCCATCTCTCTTCCTACCTATGTCGTTGGTGCCTATGTGTACCACGACTTGGGGCTGCTCCCCCTCCCCCTTGAGGATCCCAAAAACACGATCCGAGACATCACGTACCCTGGCACCTGGGAGGCAACACACCAACCGTGAGTCTCTCTCGTTCCCACAAAACCTCCTATCTGTTCCCCTAACTATGGAGTCCCCAATGACTAATGCTCTGCTCCTCTTACCACTTCCCTTCTGAGCAACAGGGACAGACTCTGCGCCAGAGACCTGTATCCCATTGCCTATCCCTGGTAAGTCGTCTCCCCCAACAGTATCCTAAACGGTATACCTGTTGTTGAGGGAAACGGCCACAGGGGATCCATGCACTGCCTGCTGGTTCCCTCTCCTTCCCCTGACGGTAACCCATCTACCTTCTTCTTTTACCTGAGGTGTGACTTCCTCCCGATAACTCCTATCAATAATCCCCTCCGCCTCCCGAATGATCCGAAGTTCCTCCAGCTCCAGCTCCAGTTCCCTAACGCGGTCCTCGAGGAGCTGGAGCTGGGTGCACTTCCCGCAGATGCAGTCTGCAGGGACACCCTTGGCGACCCTTACCTCCCACATTCTGCAGGAGGATCATTCAACTGCCTTAACCTCCATTCCCACTATTATAAATTCCCAAGTTTTTAACCAATCACACGACAAAACAAGAAGAGAAATAGAAAAAGCCTTACCTTACCGACACACAACCGAGTCCTTTTTTTTTGGTAAGAAGAGGAGGGCGGGTGGGAGACACTGCAAGAGTAGTGTCTCGGGTTCAGAAACAGCCCAAATATATAGGTTTCTACTTACCCAGCAGTCCCTGCTCCACCGAAACCCCCGATGAAATTGACTTCCCAGCTGTATTCCTGCAAATCTTTCGACTTCAATCTTTTTTCAGTTCTCATTGTAAAGTGAATTTCTTTCCCTCTGTATCTGTCCCGAGCCACGATTTTAGACTCTGCAGAGAGACTGCTGCTGACGGTACAGAATTGGGATCCAAAAAGAGATGTGAATCGCACAGCCGGCCACTTCCATTGCGGTCTGCACAATATCCCATGCTGGGTGGGGCTCCAGCCCAGTCACATTATCTATGTGCTGTCAGCGTGGTCTTCACAGCCGGCCACCTCTACTATGCCCTGCACAGTGTCCCAAGCTGCGCAGGGCACTAGCTCAATTGTACCCTGTATGTGTTGCACCTTTGAGGGTGGATTTGAAAGTGATGTCAATGTACCATACCAGCAGCTTTGATGTACTTCTTTAAACTTTTTCTGTGCACGTCCACTGAACACCTGCGTTAGTCACTCACCGCTGAACATACATTCAGTAGCAAAACGAAACCCCTCTGGTGTTATTTAAAAATACCAGGCATCTAGCCTACAGGATTTTGACTTACTTCTGCTATTGTAAAGTTAGTGGAGGTGTAGTGGATGTTTTTCTGGAGGTTGTGTTGTGAGCTGCTGCAGACATTCAGGGACATTTGTGAACTATACAGTAAATGGAAAAGTCCTGGGGAAAATTGATGTACAGAGAGATTTGGGTGTTCAGGTCCATTGTTCCCTGAAGGAGGCAACGCAGGTCAATAGAGTGGTCAAGAAGGCATACGGCATGCTTTCCTTCATCGGACGGGGTATTGAGTACAAGAGTTGGCAGGTCATGTTACAGTTGTATAGGAGTTTGGTTCGGCCACATTTGGAATACTGCGTGCAGTTCTGGTCGCCACATGACCAAAAGGATGTAGATGCTTTGGAGAGGGTGCAGAGGAGGTTCACCAGGATGTTGCCTGGTATGGAGGGCGCTAGCTATGAAGAGAGGTTGAGTAGATTAGGATTATTTTCATTAGAAAGACAGAGGTTGAGGGGGGACCTGATTGAGGTGTACAAAATCATGAGAGGGATAGACAGGTTGGATAGGAAGAACCGTTTTCCCAGAGTGGGGGATTGAATTACTAGGGGTCACGAGTTCAAAGTGAGAGGGGAAAAGTTCAGGGGGGATATGCGTGGAAAGTTCTTTACGCAGAGGGTGGTGGGTGCCTGGAACGCGTTGCCAGCGGAGGTGGTAGACGCGGGCACGATAGCGTCTTTTAAGATGTATCTAGACAGATACATGAATGGGCAGGAAGCAAAGAGATACAGAGCCTTAGAAAATAGACGACATGTTTAGATAGAGGATCTGAATCGGCACAGGCTTGGCGGGCCGAAGGGCCTGTTCCTGTGCTGTAATTTTCTTAGTTCTTAGTTCTTTGTGTACAGAGGATTTGGTGACCCAACTCTGGACGACGTATGGGGACTGTAGTTACAGTGTCTCTGGGCCTGTAACATGACCAACAAATGGAGCAGATGCTGCCGAGAGGGGAAGCTCTGTAAAGAGAGAGGAGGAGAGGCCAATACCCAGCCCACCCCGGGTGCTCCAAGAGCACTTTTCCTACCTACACCTAACCCAGGAGCAATGTGTGAGGTGACTCTGATTCAATAAGGAGGTGGTCACAGAGCTGTGTCGCCTCCTGTAACACAACCTGGAGCCTCATACCAGGGTGAGGACGGAGTTGTCTGTGGTTGTTAAGCTCACAGTTTCATTGAACTTCTATGTATCTGGATATTTACAGGCAGGAGCAGGTGACATATCCAACATGGAGTGGTAGAAATTGATGGAGTCATTTGCAACACAGAAAGAGGCCATTCAGCCCCTCACTGCCAGATTACTGTGCAACAATCCAATCAGCCCCACTCTCCCACTCCCCCGCTCAACCCCCGTATCTCTGCAAGTTCATTTCCTTCAGGTTTCCATCCAGTTTCCTTTTGAAATCTTTGATTGTCTCGGCTTCCACCATCCTCATGGGCAGTGAGTTCCAGCTCATTACCATCCACTGTGTAAAATGGTTCCTCCTCATATTCCCCTGCATATGTTAACCAAAACCTTCCATCTGTGCCCCCTGGTCCGCGTTGCATCAGTTAATGGGAACAGTTTTTCCTTGTCTATCTTAGCTAAGTCTATCATAATCATGTGCACCTCTATCAAATCTCTCTCAATCTCCTTTACACCAGGGAGAACAACTCCATCTTCTCCAACTCACTTTGTAACTAAACTCCCATCCCTGGAATCATTCTGGTAAATCTCCTCTGCACCCTGTCAAGGACTTTCACATCCTTCCTGCAGTCTGGTGACCAGAACAGGGCACAGTTCTCTTGTTCGGGTCTCACCAAAGCTTTGTAAAGTTTCAGCTAAACCGCCCTGATTTTGTATATTTGCCTCTAATGATGAAGCCCAAGATCTGATATGTTTTGCTAAACACTCTGCTAATATGTCCTGCCACTTTCAAAGATCAATGCATATGGAGCCCCAGGTCCTTCTGTTCCTGCACAATCTTTTGAACTGTGTCATTAAGTCGATAATAAAAGCAAAATACTGCGGATGCTGGAAATCTGAAACAAAAACAAGAAATGCTGGATTCACTCAGCAGGTCTGGCAGCATCTGTGGAAAGAGAAGCAGAGTTAACGTTTCGGGTCAGTGACCCTTCTTTGGAACTGACAAATATTAGAAAAGTCACAGATTATAAACAAGTGAGGTGGGGGTTGGGCAAGAGATAACAAAGGAGAAGGTGCAGATTGGACCAGGCCACATAGCTGACCAAAAGGTCACGGAGAAAAGGCAAACAATATGTTAATGCTGTATTGAATGACAAAGCATTAGTACAGATTAGGTGTGAATATACTGAATATTGAACAGCAGCAAGTGCAAACCTGAAGAAAAACAACCTGAAAAAAACAGTGGGTAAACAAACTGAACAAACTAAGATGAAATGAAATAAATGCAAAAAAAGATTGTAAAAAATGTAAAAAGGAATGTAAAAAAAAAGGAAGAAAAAATAACTAAAAATGACTAAAAATGAAAGTAAAGTGGGGGGCTGTCATGCTCTGAAATTATTGAACTCAATGTTCAGTCCGGCAGGCTGTAGTGTGCCTAATCGTAGATGAGATGCTGTTCCTCGAGCTTGCGTTGATGTTCACTGGAACACTGCAGCAATCCCAGGACAGAGATGTGAGCATGAGAGCAGGGGGGAGTGTTGAAATGGCAAGCAACCGGAAGCTCAGGGTCCTGCTTGCGGACTCAGCTCAGTCACTGACCATTGTGTAACATCAATGTCGACCATCCTCCAGTCTGAAAAATAACCATTTAACACATTTCTCTTTTTGCTGTCCTTAGAACAATTTTTGATCCAATTAGATGCTATTCCATGAGCTTCAATTTTGTTAACCAAGCTTGTGTGTGGTTCTTAATCAAATACTTTCATCAAATCCATGCATACAACATCCACCACATCCCCTTCATCAACCTTCTCTGATCATCGAAATAAATTCAATTAGCCCATCAAGCATAATCTGCCTTTTAGAAATCCGTGCTGACACTCCTTAATTAACTCAAACCTCTCCAAGTGTGTGTTGTCCTTTTTCCATGATCATTGTTTCTAAAACCTTACTCACTACTGATGTTACACTAACTGACCAGTAGTTACTAGGCCTGTGTGTTGCCCATTGATAATTCTGGGATGTGAGCATGACATTCTATGTCATCATTTTCTCCCTCAGCAGGGAGAAGCAGGATGAGAGATCCCGTGGCTTTGTCAGGATAGCGGGATTCCTGATGGTGAAGGTGGCACTGCGGGGTTTCCATGTCAACGGGGAGAGGGTCAGCAACTGAAAGAACTCTCACTCCATTAATGTACAGTTGGTGTGTGAGCATGCCCAGTAAATCATGTTGGTGAATGTCCACTATCGTGGCAGCAGCCACCATACCTTCATTCTGAAGCAGACAACCAGTCCCAACACTGCGGGTCTCCATGCAGAACCAGAATGACACTCCTCGGAGACAAAGGAAACCCCCCTCTATACCCAACTCATGTTTCTACAACCCCAAACCATCTCCCACCACCAACCAAACGCACACAATTAACATGTGTAAAATGTGAGCAATGGAGTCACCAGGAACATGGTGGAACTGACCATCGGTGTGATGAAGCTTTACTTCCGATGTCTGAACCGCTCGGGGGGAGTCCTCCAGTACACACTGGAGCAGGTGCCCAAGTTCATGGTGTTCTGCTGCACCCTTCATTTCATCACCATCACGAGGACACAGGCATTGGCAGCAGGAATCCGGAGGCCACCTCAGGAGAATGAGGAGGAGGCAGGGAGGATATTTTCTGGATGCCTTCCACCAGGACAGGCTGTCGGAGAGTCCCTGCTAAGATTCAGTTTCCTGTAGGACAACTTCCCTTTCCCACAATGAATCCCCCATTCTCCACCATTACACCCGTCTGAGACGCCCCATCACAGTGTTATTCCAGCACAAAAGGAACTATTCAGTCCGACGTGTCTGCGTCGTCTTTACGAATGAGCAATTCACCTAATCCCATTCCCTGCCTTCTTCCCATTATCCTGCACATTCTTCCTTCTAACACACCAAATTATTCAGCTTTAGCATGTTTATAGATGTGGTCACCCAAGAGCTGACGATTATGCAGGGAGAGAAGGAATTGGTGATCCCCAGACAGTCAAAAAGAATCAGGCAGGGAGTGCTGCAAACCCTTCAGTGCATCTCACTCTCCAACAGGTATTCAGTTCAGAATACTGAGGAAAGTGATGCTTCACCTGGGGAGTGCAGCCAGAGCCAAGTCCGTGTCAACACGGGTGGCTGAGCTGCAGAGCGGGGTAGAGGGATGACTGGAAGAGCCATAGTGATCAGTAGTCAGGGGAACAGGCAGGTGTTTATGTGGCCACAGACACGAATCGAGGATGGTGTGCTGCTTCCCTGGTGCCAGGGTCAAGGATGTCACTGAGCGACTGCAGAGCATCCTGAAGGAGAAGGGGAACAGCCAGCTGTCATGGTCCACATCGGAACCAGCAACAGAGGGAGAAAGAGGAATGTCGTCCTGCAGTCGGAATTTATGGAGCTAGGGAAGAAATTAGGCCAGCAGGACCTCAAAGTGTTAACTTCTGGATTAGTCCCAGTGCCATGCACAACTGAGTATAGAAATAGAAAACTAAAACAGATGAATGCGTGGCTGGGAAGATGGTGCAGGAGGAAACGCTTCAGATTCCTGGATATTGAACCGGCTCTGAAGGAGATGGGACCTGTACAGCCCTGACTGGTTGCACCTGACTGGAGCCGGGACTGAGTTACTTGCAGAACGTTTTGCTCGTGCCGTCGGGGAGGGTATAAACTAGTTTTGCAGGGGGGTGGGGACCTGAGGGTAGACTCAGTTGGGACAAAACCTGAAATGAAAATAGAAGGCAGAAAATTAATGGATGAGTGCAGAAAACAGAGGAAAAGAGGGTTAGATTTTTTTTTAACTGTTTGGCTGTGCTCAAGGGTATCTATTTCAATGCAAGAAGTATAGCAACTAAAGCAGATGAGCTGAGGACAAGGTGGACAGGTGGCAGTATGATATCATAGCTATCACTGAAACATAGCTGAAGGAGGGACAGGAATGGCAGCTCAACGTTCCTGGTTACAGGGTTTTCAGACACAATAGGGAGGGGTTAAAGAAAGGAGAGGAAGTGGCAATTTCGGTCAAGACATCTATGGCAGCTGTGAGGAGGGATGAAATGTTGGAAGGTTCATCAACTGAGGCAATATGGATTGAGCTAAGGAACCAAAAAGGGGCAATCTCACTGCTGGGAGTGTGATCCCGTCAGCCAAACAGTCCGAGGGAGTTAGAAGAGCAGATATGTAGGCAAGTCTCTGAGAAGTGCAAGAACAATAGGGCAGTAATAGTAGGGTATTTTAATTACCCCAATATTAACTGGGATAATTTTAGTATGAAAGGAATTAATGGAACAGAAATCTTGAGGTGCATCCAGGAGAACGTTTTTGGCCAGGATGTAGCAAATCCAACAGCAGAGGGTGCAGTTTTAGACATTGTTTTTGGAAATGAAGATGGGCAGGTGGAAGGAGTGGCAGGGAAGAGCATTTTGGTGGGAGTGATAATAATTCAGTTAGTTTTAACTTAATTATGGAACAGGACAAGAGATACATCAGGAGTTAGAGTTCTCAATGGGGAAAGGTGAATATTACTAAACTCAGGAGCGAAAGTGGACTGGAAACAGCTGTTTGAAGGTAGTTCAGTCTCAGAGCAGTGGGAGGCATTCAAAGGGGAGATTCAAAAGGTACAGGATAAACATGTTCCCACAAAGAAAAAGGGTGAGGCGGCCAAATCTCGAGTCCCATGGATGTCAAGGAGCCGACAGGGTAGGATAACGCAGAAAAGGAAAGCTTCTGTCCGACACTGAGAACTTAATACTGCAGAAAGCCGAGAGGAGTATAGAAAGTGGAGGGGTCAAATCAAAAAGGAAGTTAGGAAAGGAAAGTGAGGGTATGAAAGAATATTGGCAAGCAAAATCAAGGTGAACCCAAAGATGTTTTCTCAATACATTAAGAGTAAGAGGATAACTAAGGGGAGAGTAGGCCCCATAGTAGATCAGAAAGGTAACCTTTGTATAAGGGTAGAAGATATTGGACTGGTTCTTATTGAGCACTTTGCGTATGTCTTCAGAAAAGAGGGGGGATTTAGATATTGTCGTTAAGGAGGAGGAGTGTGAATTATTGGATATGATAAACATAGGGAGAGAGGAAGTATTAATGGGATTAGTATCCTTGAAAGTTGAAACATCACCAGAGCCGGATGAAATGGACCCCAGGCTGTTCAAAGAAGCAAGAAATGAAATAACAGAGGGTCTGACCATCTTTTTCCAGTCCTCACTGGATCCAGGTGTAGTGCCAGAGGATTGGTGAACTGTTAACATTGTACCTCTTTAAAAAGGGAGCAAAGGATAGACCGAATAATTGCAGGCCAATCAGTGTAACCTCAGTCGTGGGCAAATTATTGGAATCTATTCTGAGAGACGGGATAAACTGTCACTTAGAAAGGCACAGGTTTATCAAGGATAGTCAGTATGGATTTGTTAAGTGACTCTCTTGTTTGACCAAATTGATCGAATTTTTTGAAGCTGTTACAAGGAATATAGATGAGGGTAGCGCAGTTGATGTGGTCTACATGGATATTAGCAAGGCTTCTGACAAGGTCCCACATGACAGACTGGTTCAAAAAATAAAATCCCATGGCGTCCAGAGAAATGCAGCAAGGCGGATACAAAATTGGCTCAGTGGCAGGAAACAAAGGGTAATTATTGACAAGTATTTTTGTGACTGGAGGACTGTCTCCATTGTCATTCCACAGGGCTCAGTAATGGGTCACCTGCTTTCTCTGGTCTATATTAAAGATTTAGACGTAAATTTAGGGGGTATGATCAAGACTTTTGCAGACGACACAAAGATTGGCCATGTGGCGGATAGCGAGAAGGATAGCTGTAGGCTGCAGGAAGATATTGACGGTCTGGTCAGATGGGCAGAAAAATGGGAATCGACCTGGATAAGTGTGAGATGATGCATTTGGGGAGCTCAAACAAGCAAAGGAATACACGATTACTAGGACAATACAGAGAAATGTCGAGGAAGTAAGGGACTTTGAAATGAATGCCCACATATCCCTGAAGATAGCGGGACAGGTCAATAAGGCAGTTAAGAATGCATATGGAATCATTTCCCTTTTTAGCCGAGGTACAGAATGTAAGAGCTGGGAGGTTATGCTGGAACTGTATAAATCATTGGTTAAGCCACAACTTGAATACGTTGTGCAGTTCTAGTAACCACATTACAGAAAGGAGGCAATTGCACGAGAGAGGGTACAGAGGAGATTTACGAGGATGTTGCCAGGACTGGAAAAATGCAGCTATGAGGAAAGATTGGATAGGCTGGGGTTGTTCTTCATGGAACAGGGAAGGCTTGAGGGGAGATCTGATTGAAATGAACAACATTTTGTGGGCCCTGCATTGAGTGGAGGTGAAGGGTCTATTCACCTTAGCAAAAATGTCATTGACTAGGGGACATAGAGTTAAAGTGATTGGCAGAAATATCAGAAGTGAGTTGAGGAAAAACATGTTCACCCAGAAATACAAAATTGCCTTGGTGACAGGAAACAAAGGGTAATTGTTGACGGGTATTGACTGGAGGACTGTTACCAGTCGTGTTCCAGAGGGCTTGGTACTGGGTCCCCTGCTTTAAGTGAGGGTCTGTAACTCACTTCATGAAAGGATGGTTGAGGCAGAAACCCTCCACTCATTCAAAATGAGTCTGGATGTGCACCTCAAGTGTCATAATCTGCAGGGCTATGGATCAAATGATGGAAGGAGTGATTAGAATAGTTGGATAATTTTTCGGCTGGTACAGACACGATGGGCCAAGTTACCTCTTTCTGTGCCTTAAATTTTCTACGATTCTATGATTCTATAACACGAATCACGCTATCCTCGTTAACACTCACAATTCTGTCAACAAACTATCAAGACTATCAGAAATGATTTTCCATGAAGCTATCCTGCTGCTTGTCATTTATTAAGACATGATTTCACAAGTAAGAAATATTTTTGTGCTGGGTAATGGCCTCCAGAATTTTCCAATAATCAACATTAGGCTGATAGTTACAAGGCTTATCCAACCTCCCCTTCTTTAAACAGGGTGTAACATTTACAGCACTTCAGTTCGATGGCATCATTTTTAAAAATTCATTCATGGGATGTGGACATCGCTGGCCAGGCCAACATTTATTGCCCATCCCTAATTTCCCATGCGAAGGTGGTGATGAGCTGCCTTCTTGAACCACTGCAGTCCATGTGGGGTAGGTACACCCACAGTGCTGTTAGGAAGGAAGTTCCAGTATTTTGACCCAGCGACAGTGAAGGAACTGCAAGATAGTTTCAAATCAGCATGGTGTGTGGCTTGGAGGGGAACTTGCAGGTGGTGGTGTTTCCATACATCTGCTGCCCTTGCCCTTCTATATGGTAGAGGTTGTGTGTTTGGAAGGTGCTGTCTAAGGAGCCTTGGTGTGTTGCTGCAGTGCATTTTGTAGATGGTACACACTGCTGCCACTGGTGGAGGGAGTGAATGTTGTGGATGGGGTGCCAGTCAAGCGGGCTGCTTTGTACTGGATGGTGCCGAGCTTCTTGAGTGTTGTTGGAGCTGCACCCATCCAGACAAGCAGAGAGTATTCCATCACACTCTTGGCTTGTGCCTTATAGATGGTGGACTGGCTTTGGGGAGTCAGGAGGTGAGTTAATCGCCTCAGGATTCCTCGCCTATGACCAGCTCTTTGAGCCATGGTATTTATATGGCTATTCCTGTTCAGTTTCTGGTCAATGGTTGCCCCTAGGACGTTGATAGTGGGGGATTCAGAGATGGTAATGTCATTGAATGTCAAGGGAGATGATTAGATTCTCTCTTGTGGAAGATGGTCATTGCCTGGCACTAGTGCAGTGCGAATGATACTTGCCAATTATCAGCCCAAGCCTTGATATTGTCCAGGTCTTGTTGCATTTCTACACGGACTGCTTCAGGATTTGAGGAGTCACGAATGGTGCTGAAAATTGTGCAATCATCAGCCAACATCCCCACTTCTGGTCTGGTGATTGAAGGAAGGTCATTGATGAAGCAGCTGAAGATGGTTGGGTCTCGGAAACTACCCTGAGGAACTCCTGCAGTGATGTCCTAGAGTTGAGATGATTGACCTGCAACAACCACAACCATCTTCCTTAGCACTAGGTATGACTCCAACGAGCAGAGAGTTTTCCCGCTGATTCCCACGGACTTCATTTTTGCTCTGGCTCCTTGATGCCATACTCAGTCAAATGATGCCTTGATGTCAAGGCAGTCACTCATACCTCACCTCTTGAATTCAGCTCCTTTGTCCATGTTTGAACCAAGGCTGTAATGAGGTCAGGAGCTGTGTGACCCTGGCGGAACCCAAACTGAACGTCACTAAGCAGGTTATTGCTAAGCAAGTGCTGTTTGATAGCATTGTCGATGACACCTTCCATCACTTTACTGATGATTGAGAATAGGCTGATGGGGCGGTAATTGGCCGGGTTGGACTTGTCCTGCTTTTTGTGTACAGGACATAGCTGGGCAATTTTTCACATTGACGGGTAGATGCCAATGTTGCAGCTGTACTTGAACAATTTGATAGGGGAACGGAAGTTCTGGAGCACAGGTATTCAGTACTATTTCCGGAATATTGTCAGGGCCCATAGCCTTTGCAGTATCCCGTGCCTTCAATCGTTTCTTGATATCACGCGGAGTGAATCGAACCCTGAGAAGCAGTACTGTATAATCCCCTCCACATCCAGTCTGAACAATGACTGTTCACCACTTCTCTCTGCTTTCTGTCCCTGAGTCAGTGTCATATCAACACTATCACTGTCACATTAATCCATGTCATGACAAGTCTATGAAATATCCAAACTATCACTGTCACATTAATCAATGTCATGACAAGTCTATGAAATATCCACACTATCACTGTCACATTAATCCATGTCATAACAAGTCTATGAAATATCCACACTATCACTGTCACATTAATCCATGTCATGACAAGTCTATGAAATATCCACACTATCACTGTCACATTAATCCATGTCATGACAAGTCTATGAAATATCCACACTATCACTGTCACATTAATCCATGTCATGACAAGTCTATGAAATATCCACACTATCAATGTCACATTAATCCATGTCATGACAAGTCTATGAAATATCCACACTATCACTATCACATTAATCCATGTCATGACAAGTCTATGAAATATCCACACTATCAATGTCACATTAATCCATGTCATGACAAGTCTATGAAATATCCACACTCTCACTGTCACATTAATCCATGTCATGACAAGTCTATGAAATATCCACACTATCACTGTCATATTAATCCATGTCATGACAAGTCTATGAAATATCCACACTATCACTGTCACATTAATCCATGTCATAACAAGTCCATGAAATATCCACACTATCAATGTCACATTAATCCATGTCATGACAAGTCTATGAAATATCCACACTATCACTGTCACATTAATCCATGTCATGACAAGTCTATGAAATATCCACACTATCAATGTCACATTAATCCATGTCATGACAAGTCTATGAAATATCCACACTATCAATGTCACATTAATCCATGTCATGACAAGTCTATGAAATATCCACACTATCACTGTCACATTAATCCATGTCATGACAAGTCTATGAAATATCCACACTATCAATGTCACATTAATCCATGTCATGACAAGTCTATGAAATATCCACACTATCACTGTCACATCAATCCATGTCATGACAAGTCTATGAAATATCAACACTATCACTGTCACATTAATCCATGTCATGACAAGTCTATGAAATATCCACACTATCAATGTCACATTAATCCATGTCATGACAAGTCTATGAAATATCCACACTATCACTGTCACATCAATCCATGTCATGACAAGTCTATGAAATATCCACACTATCACTGTCACATTAATCCATGTCATGACAAGTCTATGAAATATCCACACTATCACTGTCACATTAATCCATGTCATGACAAGTCTATGAAATATCAACACTATCACTGTCACATCAATCCATGTCATGACAAGTCTATGAAATATCCACACTATCACTGTCACATTAATCCATGTCATGACAAGTCTATGAAATATCCACACTATCACTGTCACATTAATCCATGTCATGACAAGTCTATGAAATATCCACACTATTACTGTCACATTAATCCATGTCATGACAAGTCTATAAAATATCCACACTATCAATGTCACATTAATCCATGTCATGACAAGTCTATGAAATATCCACACTATCACTGTCACATCAATCCATGTCATGACAAGTCTATGAAATATCCACACTATCACTGTCACATTAATCCATGTCATGACAAGTCTATGAAATATCCACACTATCACTGTCACATTAATCCATGTCATGACAAGTCTATGAAATATCAACACTATTACTGTCACATTAATCCATGTCATGACAAGTCTATAAAATATCCACACTATCAATGTCACATTAATCCATGTCATGACAAGTCTATGAAATATCCACACTATCACTGTCACATCAATCCATGTCATGACAAGTCTATGAAATATCCACACTATCACTGTCACATTAATCCATGTCATGACAAGTCTATGAAATATCTACACTATCACTGTCACATTAATCCATGTCATGACAAGTCTATGAAATATCCACACTATCAATGTCACCTTAATCCATGTCATGACAAGTCTATGAAATATCCACACTATCACTGTCACATTAATCCATGTCATGACAAGTCTATGAAATATCCACACTATCACTGTCACATTAATCCATGTCATGACAAGTCTATGAAATATCCACACTATCACTGTCACATTAATCCATGTCATGACAAGTCTATGAAATATCCACACAATCACTGTCACATTAATCCATGTCATGACAAGTCTATGAAATATCAACACTATCACTGTCACATTAATCCATGTCATGACAAGTCTATGAAATATCCACACTATCACTGTCACATTAATCCATGTCATGACAAGTCTATGAAATATCCACACTCTCACTGTCACATTAATCCATGTCATGACAAGTCTATGAAATATCCACACTATCACTGTCACATTAATCCATGTCATGACAAGTCTATGAAATATCCACACTATCACTGTCATATTAATCCATGTCATGACAAGTCTATGAAATATCCACACTATCACTGTCATATTAATCCATGTCATGACAAGTCTATGAAATATCCACACTATCAATGTCACATTAATCCATGTCATGACAAGTCTATGAAATATCCACACTATCAATGTCACATTAATCCATGTCATGACAAGTCTATGAAATATCCACACTATCACTGTCACATTAATCCATGTCATGACAAGTCTATGAAATATCCACACTATCAATGTCACATTAATCCATGTCATGACAAGTCTATGAAATATCCACACTATCACTGTCACATTAATCCATGTCATGACAAGTCTATGAAATATCCACACTATCACTGTCACATTAATCCATGTCATGACAAGTCTATGAAATATCCACACTATCACTGTCACATTAATCCATGTCATGACAAGTCTATGAAATATCCACACTATCACTGTCACATTAATCCATGTCATGACAAGTCTATGAAATATCCACACTATCAATGTCACATTAATCCATGTCATGACAAGTCTATGAAATATCCACACTATCACTGTCACATTAATCCATGTCATGACAAGTCTATGAAATATCCACACTATCACTGTCACATTAATCCATGTCATGACAAGTCTATGAAATATCCACACTATCACTGTCACATTAATCCATGTCATGACAAGTCTATGAAATATCCACACTATCACTGTCACATTAATCCATGTCATGACAAGTCTATGAAATATCAACACTATCACTGTCACATTAATCCATGTCATGACAAGTCTATGAAATATCCACACTATCACTGTCACATTAATCCATGTCATGACAAGTCTATGAAATATCCACACTCTCACTGTCACATTAATCCATGTCATGACAAGTCTATGAAATATCCACACTATCACTGTCACATTAATCCATGTCATGACAAGTCTATGAAATATCCACACTCTCACTGTCACATTAATCCATGTCATGACAAGTCTATGAAATATCCACACTATCACTGTCATATTAATCCGTGTCATGACAAGTCTATGAAATATCCACACTATCACTGTCACATTAATCCATGTCATAACAAGTCTATGAAATATCCACACTATCAATGTCACATTAATCCATGTCATGACAAGTCTATGAAATATCCACACTATCACTGTCACATTAATCCATGTCATGACAAGTCTATGAAATATCAACACTATCACTGTCACATTAATCCATGTCATGACAAGTCTATGAAATATCCACACTATCACTGTCACATTAATCCATGTCATGACAAGTCTATGAAATATCCACACTATCACTGTCACATTAATCCATGTCATGACAAGTCTATGACATATCCACACTATCAATGTCACATTAATCCATGTCATGACAAGTCTATGAAATATCCACACTATCACTGTCACATTAATCCATGTCATGACAAGTCTATGAAATATCCACACTATCACTGTCACATTAATCCATGTCATGACAAGTCTATGAAATATCCACAATATCACTGTCACATTAATCCATGTCATGACAAGTCTATGAAATATCAACACTATCAATGTCACATTAATCCATGTCATGACAAGTCTATGAAATATCCACACTATCACTGTCACATTAATCCATGTCATGACAAGTCTATGAAATGTCCACACTATCAATGTCACATTAATCCATGTCATGACAAGTCTATGAAATATCAACACTATCACTGTCACATCAATCCATGTCATGACAAGTCTATGAAATATCCACACTATCACTGTCACATCAATCCATGTCATGACAAGTCTATGAAATATCCACACTATCACTGTCACATTAATCCATGTCATGACAAGTCTATGAAATATCCACACTATCACTGTCACATTAATCCATGTCATGACAAGTCTATGAAATATCCACACTATCAATGTCACATTAATCCATGTCATGACAAGTCTATGAAATATCCACACTCTCACTGTCACATTAATCCATGTCATGACAAGTCTATGAAATATCCACACTATCACTGTCATATTAATCCATGTCATGACAAGTCTATGAAATATCCACACTATCACTGTCACATTAATCCATGTCATAACAAGTCTATGAAATATCCACAATATCAATGTCACATTAATCCATGTCATGACAAGTCTATGAAATATCCACACTATCACTGTCACATTAATCCATGTCATGACAAGTCTATGAAATATCCACACTATCAATGTCACATTAATCCATGTCATGACAAGTCTATGAAATATCCACACTCTCACTGTCACATTAATCCATGTCATGACAAGTCTATGAAATATCCACACTATCACTGTCACATTAATCCATGTCATAACAAGTCTATGAAATATCCACACTATCACTGTCACATTAATCCATGTCATGATAAGTCTATGAAATATCAACACTATCACTGTCACATTAATCCATGTCATGACAAGTCTATGAAATATCAACACTATCACTGTCACATTAATCCATGTCATGACAAGTCTATGAAATGTCCACACTATCACTGTCACATTAATCCATGTCATGACAAGTCTATGAAATATCCACACTATCAATGTCACATTAATCCATGTCATGACAAGTCTATGAAATATCCACACTATCACTGTCACATTAATCCATGTCATGACAAGTCTATGAAATATCCACACTATCACTGTCACATTAATCCATGTCATAACAAGTCTATGAAATATCCACACTATCACTGTCACATTAATCCATGTCATGACAAGTCTATGAAATATCAACACTATCACTGTCACATTAATCCATGTCATGACAAGTCTATGAAATATCCACACTATCAATGTCACATTAATCCATGTCATGACAAGTCTATGAAATATCCACACTATCACTGTCACATTAATCCATGTCATGACAAGTCTATGAAATATCAACACTATCACTGTCACATTAATCCATGTCATGACAAGTCTATGAAATATCCACACTATCAATGTCACATTAATCCATGTCATGACAAGTCTATGAAATATCCACACTATCACTGTCACATTAATCCATGTCATGACAAGTCTATGAAATATCCACACTATCACTGTCACATCAATCCATGTCATGACAAGTCTATGAAATATCCACACTATCAATGTCACATAAATCCATGTCATGACAAGTCTATGAAATATCCACACTATCACTGTCACATCAATCCATGTCATGACAAGTCTATGAAATATCCACACTATCACTGTCACATTAATCCATGTCATGACAAGTCTATGAAATATCCACACAATCACTGTCACATTAATCCATGTCATGACAAGTCTATGAAATATCAACACTATCACTGTCACATTAATCCATGTCATGACAAGTCTATGAAATATCCACACTATCACTGTCACATTAATCCATGTCATGACAAGTCTATGAAATATCCACACTCTCACTGTCACATTAATCCATGTCATGACAAGTCTATGAAATATCCACACTATCACTGTCACATTAATCCATGTCATGACAAGTCTATGAAATATCCACACTATCACTGTCATATTAATCCATGTCATGACAAGTCTATGAAATATCCACACTATCACTGTCATATTAATCCATGTCATGACAAGTCTATGAAATATCCACACTATCAATGTCACATTAATCCATGTCATGACAAGTCTATGAAATATCCACACTATCAATGTCACATTAATCCATGTCATGACAAGTCTATGAAATATCCACACTATCACTGTCACATTAATCCATGTCATGACAAGTCTATGAAATATCCACACTATCAATGTCACATTAATCCATGTCATGACAAGTCTATGAAATATCCACACTATCACTGTCACATTAATCCATGTCATGACAAGTCTATGAAATATCCACACTATCACTGTCACATTAATCCATGTCATGACAAGTCTATGAAATATCCACACTATCACTGTCACATTAATCCATGTCATGACAAGTCTATGAAATATCCACACTATCACTGTCACATTAATCCATGTCATGACAAGTCTATGAAATATCCACACTATCAATGTCACATTAATCCATGTCATGACAAGTCTATGAAATATCCACACTATCACTGTCACATTAATCCATGTCATGACAAGTCTATGAAATATCCACACTATCACTGTCACATTAATCCATGTCATGACAAGTCTATGAAATATCCACACTATCACTGTCACATTAATCCATGTCATGACAAGTCTATGAAATATCCACACTATCACTGTCACATTAATCCATGTCATGACAAGTCTATGAAATATCAACACTATCACTGTCACATTAATCCATGTCATGACAAGTCTATGAAATATCCACACTATCACTGTCACATTAATCCATGTCATGACAAGTCTATGAAATATCCACACTCTCACTGTCACATTAATCCATGTCATGACAAGTCTATGAAATATCCACACTATCACTGTCACATTAATCCATGTCATGACAAGTCTATGAAATATCCACACTCTCACTGTCACATTAATCCATGTCATGACAAGTCTATGAAATATCCACACTATCACTGTCATATTAATCCGTGTCATGACAAGTCTATGAAATATCCACACTATCACTGTCACATTAATCCATGTCATAACAAGTCTATGAAATATCCACACTATCAATGTCACATTAATCCATGTCATGACAAGTCTATGAAATATCCACACTATCACTGTCACATTAATCCATGTCATGACAAGTCTATGAAATATCAACACTATCACTGTCACATTAATCCATGTCATGACAAGTCTATGAAATATCCACACTATCACTGTCACATTAATCCATGTCATGACAAGTCTATGAAATATCCACACTATCACTGTCACATTAATCCATGTCATGACAAGTCTATGACATATCCACACTATCAATGTCACATTAATCCATGTCATGACAAGTCTATGAAATATCCACACTATCACTGTCACATTAATCCATGTCATGACAAGTCTATGAAATATCCACACTATCACTGTCACATTAATCCATGTCATGACAAGTCTATGAAATATCCACAATATCACTGTCACATTAATCCATGTCATGACAAGTCTATGAAATATCAACACTATCAATGTCACATTAATCCATGTCATGACAAGTCTATGAAATATCCACACTATCACTGTCACATTAATCCATGTCATGACAAGTCTATGAAATGTCCACACTATCAATGTCACATTAATCCATGTCATGACAAGTCTATGAAATATCAACACTATCACTGTCACATCAATCCATGTCATGACAAGTCTATGAAATATCCACACTATCACTGTCACATCAATCCATGTCATGACAAGTCTATGAAATATCCACACTATCACTGTCACATTAATCCATGTCATGACAAGTCTATGAAATATCCACACTATCACTGTCACATTAATCCATGTCATGACAAGTCTATGAAATATCCACACTATCAATGTCACATTAATCCATGTCATGACAAGTCTATGAAATATCCACACTCTCACTGTCACATTAATCCATGTCATGACAAGTCTATGAAATATCCACACTATCACTGTCATATTAATCCATGTCATGACAAGTCTATGAAATATCCACACTATCACTGTCACATTAATCCATGTCATAACAAGTCTATGAAATATCCACAATATCAATGTCACATTAATCCATGTCATGACAAGTCTATGAAATATCCACACTATCACTGTCACATTAATCCATGTCATGACAAGTCTATGAAATATCCACACTATCAATGTCACATTAATCCATGTCATGACAAGTCTATGAAATATCCACACTCTCACTGTCACATTAATCCATGTCATGACAAGTCTATGAAATATCCACACTATCACTGTCACATTAATCCATGTCATAACAAGTCTATGAAATATCCACACTATCACTGTCACATTAATCCATGTCATGATAAGTCTATGAAATATCAACACTATCACTGTCACATTAATCCATGTCATGACAAGTCTATGAAATATCAACACTATCACTGTCACATTAATCCATGTCATGACAAGTCTATGAAATGTCCACACTATCACTGTCACATTAATCCATGTCATGACAAGTCTATGAAATATCCACACTATCAATGTCACATTAATCCATGTCATGACAAGTCTATGAAATATCCACACTATCACTGTCACATTAATCCATGTCATGACAAGTCTATGAAATATCCACACTATCACTGTCACATTAATCCATGTCATAACAAGTCTATGAAATATCCACACTATCACTGTCACATTAATCCATGTCATGACAAGTCTATGAAATATCAACACTATCACTGTCACATTAATCCATGTCATGACAAGTCTATGAAATATCCACACTATCAATGTCACATTAATCCATGTCATGACAAGTCTATGAAATATCCACACTATCACTGTCACATTAATCCATGTCATGACAAGTCTATGAAATATCAACACTATCACTGTCACATTAATCCATGTCATGACAAGTCTATGAAATATCCACACTATCAATGTCACATTAATCCATGTCATGACAAGTCTATGAAATATCCACACTATCACTGTCACATTAATCCATGTCATGACAAGTCTATGAAATATCCACACTATCACTGTCACATCAATCCATGTCATGACAAGTCTATGAAATATCCACACTATCACTGTCACATTAATCCATGTCATGACAAGTCTATGAAATATCCACACTATCACTGTCACATCAATCCATGTCATGACAAGTCTATGAAATATCCACACTATCACTGTCACATTAATCCATGTCATGACAAGTCTATGAAATATCCACACTATCACTGTCACATCAATCCATGTCATGACAAGTCTATGAAATATCCACACTATCACTGTCACATTAATCCATGTCATGACAAGTCTATGAAATATCCACACTATCAATGTCACATTAATCCATGTCATGACAAGTCTATGAAATATCCACACTCTCACTGTCACAATTAATCCATGTCATGACAAGTCTATGAAATATCCACACTATCACTGTCACATTAATCCATGTCATAACAAGTCTATGAAATATCCACACTATCACTGTCACATTAATCCATGTCATGATAAGTCTATGAAATATCAACACTATCACTGTCACATTAATCCATGTCATGACAAGTCTATGAAATATCAACACTATCACTGTCACATTAATCCATGTCATGACAAGTCTATGAAATATCCACACTATCACTGTCACATTAATCCATGTCATGACAAGTCTATGAAATATCCACACTATCAATGTCACATTAATCCATGTCATGACAAGTCTATGAAATATCCACACTATCACTGTCACATTAATCCATGTCATGACAAGTCTATGAAATATCCACACTATCACTGTCACATTAATCCATGTCATAACAAGTCTATGAAATATCCACACTATCACTGTCACATTAATCCATGTCATGACAAGTCTATGAAATATCAACACTATCACTGTCACATTAATCCATGTCATGACAAGTCTATGAAATATCCACACTATCAATGTCACATTAATCCATGTCATGACAAGTCTATGAAATATCCACACTATCACTGTCACATTAATCCATGTCATGACAAGTCTATGAAATATCAACACTATCACTGTCACATTAATCCATGTCATGACAAGTCTATGAAATATCCACACTATCAATGTCACATTAATCCATGTCATGACAAGTCTATGAAATATCAACACTACTACTGTCACATCAATCCATGTCATGACAAGTCTATGAAATATCCACACTATCACTGTCACATCAATCCATGTCATGACAAGTCTATGAAATATCCACACTATCACTGTCACATTAATCCATGTCATGACAAGTCTATGAAATATCCACACTATCACTGTCACATTAATCCATGTCATGACAATTCTATGAAATATCCACACTATCAATGTCACATTAATCCATGTCATGACAAGTCTATGAAATATCCACACTATCACTGTCACATTAATCCATGTCATGACAAGTCTATGAAATATCCACACTATCACTGTCATATTAATCCATGTCATGACAAGTCTATGAAATATCCACACTATCACTGTCACATTAATCCATGTCATAACAAGTCTATGAAATATCCACAATATCAATGTCACATTAATCCATGTCATGACAAGTCTATGAAATATCCACACTATCACTGTCACATTAATCCATGTCATGACAAGTCTATGAAATATCCACACTATCAATGTCACATTAATCCATGTCATGACAAGTCTATGAAATATCCACACTCTCACTGTCACATTAATCCATGTCATGACAAGTCTATGAAATATCCACACTATCACTGTCACATTAATCCATGTCATAACAAGTCTATGAAATATCCACACTATCACTGTCACATTAATCCATGTCATGATAAGTCTATGAAATATCAACACTATCACTGTCACATTAATCCATGTCATGACAAGTCTATGAAATATCAACACTATCACTGTCACATTAATCCATGTCATGACAAGTCTATGAAATATCCACACTATCACTGTCACATTAATCCATGTCATGACAAGTCTATGAAATATCCACACTATCAATGTCACATTAATCCATGTCATGACAAGTCTATGAAATATCCACACTATCACTGTCACATTAATCCATGTCATGACAAGTCTATGAAATATCCACACTATCACTGTCACATTAATCCATGTCATAACAAGTCTATGAAATATCCACACTATCACTGTCACATCAATCCATGTCATGACAAGTCTATGAAATATCAACACTATCACTGTCACATTAATCCATGTCATGACAAGTCTATGAAATATCCACACTATCAATGTCACATTAATCCATGTCGTGACAAGTCTATGAAATATCCACACTATCACTGTCACATTAATCCATGTCATGACAAGTCTATGAAATATCAACACTATCACTGTCACATTAATCCATGTCATGACAAGTCTATGAAATATCCACACTATCAATGTCACATTAATCCATGTCATGACAAGTCTATGAAATATCCACACTATCACTGTCACATTAATCCATGTCATGACAAGTCTATGAAATATCCACACTATCACTGTCACATCAATCCATGTCATGACAAGTCTATGAAATATCCACACTATCACTGTCACATTAATCCATGTCATGACAAGTCTATGAAATATCCACACTATCACTGTCACATTAATCCATGTCATAACAAGTCTATGAAATATCCACACTATCACTGTCACATTAATCCATGTCATGATAAGTCTATGAAATATCAACACTATCACTGTCACATTAATCCATGTCATGACAAGTCTATGAAATATCAACACTATCACTGTCACATTAATCCATGTCATGACAAGTCTATGAAATATCCACACTATCACTGTCACATTAATCCATGTCATGACAAGTCTATGAAATATCCACACTATCAATGTCACATTAATCCATGTCATGACAAGTCTATGAAATATCCACACTATCACTGTCACATTAATCCATGTCATGACAAGTCTATGAAATATCCACACTATCACTGTCACATTAATCCATGTCATAACAAGTCTATGAAATATCCACACTATCACTGTCACATTAATCCATGTCATGACAAGTCTATGAAATATCAACACTATCACTGTCACATTAATCCATGTCATGACAAGTCTATGAAATATCCACACTATCACTGTCACATTAATCCATGTCATGACAAGTCTATGAAATATCCACACTATCACTGTCACATTAATCCATGTCATGACAAGTCTATGAAATATCAACACTATCACTGTCACATTAATCCATGTCATGACAAGTCTATGAAATATCCACACTATCAATGTCACATTAATCCATGTCATGACAAGTCTATGAAATATCCACACTATCACTGTCACATTAATCCATGTCATGACAAGCCTATGAAATATCCACACTATCACTGTCACATCAATCCATGTCATGACAAGTCTATGAAATATCCACACTATCACTGTCACATTAATCCATGTCATGACAAGTCTATGAAATATCCACACTATCACTGTCACATCAATCCATGTCATGACAAGTCTATGAAATATCCACACTATCACTGTCACATTAATCCATGTCATGACAAGTCTATGAAATATCCACACTATCACTGTCACATCAATCCATGTCATGACAAGTCTATGAAATATCCACACTATCACTGTCACATTAATCCATGTCATGACAAGTCTATGAAATATCCACACTATCAATGTCACATTAATCCATGTCATGACAAGTCTATGAAATATCCACACTATCAATGTCACATTATTCCATGTCATGACAAGTCTATGAAATATCAACACTATCACTGTCACATTAATCCATGTCATGACAAGTCTATGAAATATCCACACTATCAATGTCACATTAATCCATGTCATGACAAGTCTATGAAATATCCACACTATCACTGTCACATCAATCCATGTCATGACAAGTCTATGAAATATCCACACTATCACTGTCACATTAATCCATGTCATGACAAGTCTATGAAATATCCACACTATCACTGTCACATTAATCCATGTCATGACAAGTCTATGAAATATCCACACTATCACTGTCACATTAATCCATGTCATGACAAGTCTATGAAATATCCACACTATCACTGTCACATTAATCCATGTCATGACAAGTCTATGAAATATCCACACTATCAATGTCACATTAATCCATGTCATGACAAGTCTATGAAATATCCACACTATCACTGTCACATTAATCCATGTCATAACAAGTCTATGAAATATCCACACTATCAATGTCACATTAATCCATGTCATGACAAGTCTATGAAATATCCACACTATCACTGTCACATTAATCCATGTCATGACAAGTCTATGAAATATCAACACTATCAATGTCACATTAATCCATGTCATGACAAGTCTATGAAATATCAACACTATCACTGTCACATTAATCCATGTCATGACAGGTCTATGAAATATCCACACTATCAATGTCACATTAATCCATGTCATGACAAGTCTATGAAATATCCACACTATCACTGTCACATTAATCCATGTCATGACAAGTCTATGAAATATCCACACTATCACTGTCACATTAATCCATGTCATGACAAGTCTATGAAATATCAACACTATCACTGTCACATTAATCCATGTCATGACAAGTCTATGAAATATCAACACTATCACTGTCACATTAATCCATGTCATGACAAGTCTATGAAATATCCACACTATCACTGTCACATCAATCCATGTCATGACAAGTCTATGAAATATCCACACTATCACTGTCACATTAATCCATGTCATGACAAGTCTATGAAATATCCACACTATCAATGTCACATTAATCCATGTCATGACAAGTCTATGAAATATCCACACTATCACTGTCACATCAATCCATGTCATGACAAGTCTATGAAATATCC